>NC_048307.1:1389173-1481210 GCF_013100865.1 Trachemys scripta elegans | reverse complement strand
GGGGGGGGCAGGGCGAGGGGTGTGTGCACACGCTGGTGCAGGGCGAGTGGTGTGTGCCCGCAGTGCGGGATGGGTGTGCATGGGAGGGGCAGGGCGAGGGGTGTGTGCCCGCAGTGCGGGATGGGTGTGCATGGGGGGGGGCAGGGCGAGGGGTGTGTGCACACGCTGGTGCAGGGCGAGTGGTGTGTGCCCGCAGTGCGGGATGGGTGTGCATGGGAGGGGAGGCAGGGCGAGTGGTGTGTGCACACGCTGGTGCAGGGCGAGTGGTGTGTGCCCGCAGTGCGGGATGGGTGTGCATGGGGGGGGCAGGGCGAGGGGTGTGTGCACACGCTGGTGCAGGGCGAGTGGTGTGTGCCCGCAGTGCGGGATGGGTGTGCATGGGAGGGGCAGGGCGCGTGGTGTGTGCCCGCAGTATGGGATGGGTGTGCACACGCTGGTGCAGGGCGAGGGGTGTGTGCACACGCTGGTGCAGGGCGAGTGGTGTGTGCCCGCAGTGCGGGATGGGTGTGCGTGATGACTGCCGATTGCTCCCGCCCACCGGCTGCACTGGAGGAATTGCGCAGTGAGGACAGCGGAATCCCGGCGTGTTCGTCTGTAGGGCTGGCAGGCGCCAACTCAGCCGCGTCCTTCCCTTCTCCCAGGTCCCTCCTGTGGGGACGGCGTGTGATGCTTTTGGGAGCGTGGCTCTTTGCAAGGGGAAGGCGAAGGAAAGGGAAGGAAGCGGGGAACAACAAAGCAGTCCTAAGACCTCAATAAAACTGCAGTGAATAATGGCCCAATTGCCATTACCCTGGACTAACTTAAATAAAGTGCAATGGGGCAGCACAGAATGCAGCTTTTATTAACTCCACTCAGCCGTTATTAAGACGTTGAGATCAAGAACATCGACTTCAGTCTCTCCACGTTCTTCAGAGACCCAAGGGGAAATGAGAGGCTGTAAGCAAGCGGTCTGGTGTTGGGCAGTGCTGCTGGCCTGTTTCCTGCAGTTTGCCTGGTGCATGGGAGCTGGGGGAGCTGTCCCCCGGGCAGGAGTAGATGGAACAGTTCCTCCAGGCTCGACAGCACCGAATGCAGCTGGGGAGACGACAGTTTGGATGGAATTTAAACGTAAACCAATGTGGCTAAGGGACGTTCCACACCAGTCACCCTGTTCTGGTGATACCAGCTGGGGCTAGGGAGAGCTACCTGCATTGCTCAGGGTCCAGGAGCGCCAAGGTATTGACCTGGGGTTGTTAGAGTGGCTCTCAGGACTGAACCTGGCTTGGATGGGCTTGTCCAAAGTGCCTGAGTGAGTTAGGGGCACAAGTCCCAACGGACTCGGGCCTCCTGTAGTCACTCCTGAAAGTCCCATTTGCAGCTGCTAGAGCAGAGGGGACAAGCTCCTTCCAGCAGTGTGACAGGACACATGACTGAGACTTGCTCCCTAGTGTAGACGGTACCCTGCTTCGGGCTCTTTGTTCCCCCCCTGTTAACATAACGAAATCTTTATTTATCAGGCATGAAGCTTCCTTGGTTTAGGTGATAAAATGATGACCGATGACCTGTTGCCTCCTTTGCCATGGGCAGCCTTTGGCAAATGCCGAGAGATGGCAGCGTGCTCCGGTAGGGGGTGCGAGGCCTGCAGCTGGCAGGCGTGTGCAGAAGCCGGGAGAGATGGATGGGAGGGCACAGATCGGTTCACTTGGGCATCCCTTAAGTTAACTTTTTTCTTTTTATGTTATGTGGAGGGACAGTTCCTCCTTCCCAGCAGTGCAAACAGCCTCTACCTTCCCTCTGCGCAGGAGCTGGGTGCATGGGGCTTACCCCGGAGACGGGAAGACAAGGCTCTGGGGTGACCTACCCCTTGGTGGAACAAGGTGTGGGGCGGCATTATAAAAAGGGCTGTGGCCAACGAGTGCCAGTCAGGGAGCCAGCCAATTGTCGCCATAACTGGCCCCGAGAAGGAGACCAGCCTAGGGCTCAGTTGTCAGGACTAATGATTCTAATGTAGACGAGAAGTGTTCTCCCAGTATCCCAGCACTGAGGTCCAATTGGTACTGACTGCATGGGATCAACAGGGGAGCGGGGGGGACACACACTGCTCTGGCCCCAAGTGCTTTCCAGACTGAGTTGGACCATACCGTTCAGACACACTGCGCCAGTGACCACAAACCAGGGCCATTCGCAAAGCAGGGCTGGGCTCTTTCTTTCCCCCTCCCGCTCCTTTTTGTTGTGTAGAGTCTCTGAAAGCCTTCCTGGTAGGAGTGAGCTTGAAGAAGGGATTTGAGAGATGAGAGGGAGATAAAAGCTGACAGTACAGATGGAGGGTTTTGAGAGACCAGCAGAAACCTTAACCTGGGGCTGCTGTCCTGGGCTTGCTTCTTTCAAGAGGTAGCACGATCGCCTCTGGGTTCCTACGTGCATTCTGCACTCCAAGCACAGGGCTGGGGAATAAACTATCAATTCCCACAATGACCGTACTCAGCAGGAAAAATTCATTTCCCTAACATCTTGAACGTACGAATTTCTAGCCCAATGTAAAGTTGCTTACCTGTGGTGTTTAGAAATGATAGAACAAGGACCATTGTGTGTGTAAGAGACAGACACACGTGTGTGCATGTGCACAAAGCACGTGCACCCCTTTATAAATTAGAGGCGAATGCTAGTGAAACACACCCTAACTTCCCAAAGCACTTTGAGTATGAATTAGATACAGGGCAGTGCAGACGTTTAGCTGCTACCATCTCACTTTCAAAACTTCTCAGACTCATAAGTACTCAGTTGTCAATTATTTTTAATGCATTTTTTTTAAACTTTCCTTCATCGTGTTCTGTAGTGAAGGCACCAAAGCCGTTTCAAAGCAGCCCCTACCACAGGGTCTGTCCCGTGAAGCAGTGAAGCAGAATGTCTCAAGGAAAATCTGTCTTGAAAAAGCGAAGAAGTTGAAACTTTTTGTTTGTTTGTTTGTTTGTTTGTTTGAACTTCTGTTGGACAAATATCCACCAACCTAACAGGCAAAAGGTGGAAGAGATCCAGCTCCAGCATTCACTCAGGCTTTTCGGCTGCACTAGCCAGCCAAGAATTCCTGAGAAAATGTCTGTTAGCTCAGACCAGGTCTCTTCCAGCAACTCAAAGAGCCTGGGTCATTAGTTTGACCTCTTCCTTCCAAGAGGGATAGAGCTCTTGCATCTCTAGACCTTCTGTTATTTGCCCCAGATAATTGAACTGTGTGCAAAATGCTAACTAATTCAGAATCACTATGGAAGTTCTGCCCTCCTGTCAGTCCAAGACTTAACACTGCTGGTCTCACCCACCTGGCGGGCATAAAAACAGCTACCGTGGGCTGTGACTGTCGTGAGCAAGGGAAGTGTGACAGGCGTGAGACCACCCCTGCTACGTTGGAACGAGCTATGTAGCTGTGGTGCTGAGGCAGGCCAAGGCCTCCGTGTGGGCCAGAACCCCTGGGGCTAAGCTCTCTACGGACACCGGATGCAGCTCCCTCCCCACCCTCCTGCAGCCAGGAGCAGAGGCTGAATTGCTTTTCTGAAGTACCATCGACCTCGAGCTCGGCCTGCCAGTCTGCATTGCACTAACAGTGCCCATCTCCAGCGCCTGCCATCCAAGGCACTGTTCAGACATCAGCCAACTTCTGCTCCCATGCTCCTCTGCAGCTGGCCAGGCCTTTCCCCCATTTGACGGGGGGTGTGGGGGGACATTAACATCTGTGTTCAGAGGTGCCCATGGGCTGGGGGATGTAAGTGGGGGACATCTAGAAAACGAAGCGGCTGCAGCGCTGAGCACCCCCAACCCACGTCATGGCAATAGGAGCTGTGGGCACTCAGCACCTCAAAATCCAGCGCTAGGTGCCTGACTGGCCAAACCCTTGTGAGGGGTGAGCGGCCCATGGCCACCCAGCGTGTCTGCAGCAACGTCGGAAAGAGACCTCGTTGCCTGTCTGCCCTCACCTGCCCCCTGCACTAACCGCATTGCCTGGCCCTGCCAGATGTGAGCTGACTGGCTGGGCAGAGGAGAGCCGGGCTGTGCGGCCCAGGAGAGGAGAGTCACCCCCATGCAGGGGTCTGGGGGTTGTGTTCCAGCTGTCCCAGGCTTGGCCTACATGCCCCATGCTAACGGGGGCCTAGAGAGCAGAAGGCAGCTCTGCATCCCGTCCTGCAGGGCCTGCCTGGGAAGCGGAGTTGGCTGGTGGTGTGGAGCATGTGGAGATCCGAGAACTGCTGGCTCTGTTTACCGAGTGCTAGGAGTGGGGCGCTGCTCCCCCAACCCACGCCCTGGCTGGCTGCACTGAGGGGGGGCAGAGCCACGGGGAGTGGGGAAAAGACAGGGAAGCCCACACCCGGGAAACGCCATTGGGCAGCACTTGATTAATTCTCGTCCCCAGCCATTCCCAAGAGTCCCTGCTGTGCAGGACGCTGTGCTGCCGAACGCTGGGGACGGGGCGCTGTGCCGGGCTGCCCACGGGCCGGCCAGACATACGGCTGCCGGTGAGGAGAGAGCTGCAGCTAACGGGCACCACCCTGCTCTGCTGGAGACTCCAGCCCGAGAGAGTGGAGTCGGGACTGAGAGCCAGAGCAGCCCTGTGGATTATGGAGCCCCCCCAACAGCTGCAGCTGGGGGGAGAGACTCACCCCTCGCCAAGCAGGGAGAGCAAGTGGAGCCAGCTGGCCCTCTGGAGCAGCAGGCGCTGACCTGACCTTCCCTGTCAGCCAGTGCGTCAGCATCCCTGAGGACTTGGAGTCCCTTCCGAGGAGGTCGGGGACACAGAAGTGGCTGGGGCCTCAGTGCCGTCTGAGCAGCTTGGGAGTGTCTTTGCTTTTCTCTTCCAGGGCAGTTTGTACGGATTGGGGCTGATGATCCTAATGCAGCACCGGGGACCAAGTGTCTTGGGTCCCTGGAGTCCAAGGCTCCGTGGGGAATGTGGCCAGGTTCTCTTGCCACAAGCCCTCGCATGCGTGGGACTGCCCTGGGCTCACCGAGTCCGAGCTGGGGGAGACCTCAGCCATGCTGGGCTGCTGCTAGGGCCAGTGCAGTCTTGGTCCCTCTGTAGTAATCTCGGCGCTTTGTCTGCATCAGTACTTCAGAGACTGCAGCCGTGTCAGCCTAAGCTTCCCTGGCAGCGTAAGGGTTAAGTATTCCACAGGCCCCTCCTCTCTCTAGCAGCAGTGGGGTGTGGGCCCCAGGGGGTTTCCTCCCCTGGGTGGGGTGCTGGGTCTGCCTTTCCCTTGTGGGACGTGCTGCTGTCTGCAGAGGTGTGCTCTGTGCTCTCCGAGTGGCAGGTAAGGATGGAGCCTAGCGCAGGCTGCGGTGCCGCCCCGCTGCCCCTGCCGCCCGGCGCAGTGATACTCAGTGGGAGACCAGGGGTCGCACCCCGGGCTGCCTGTCGCTGCTTGTTCCTTTGCTGCTATTATTTTTTTGCCCTGTCCCATAGCAGCTCCCGGGGCGGTTTCCAGGCCCCCTTCTGAGAGCATCAACGGGCAGCAAATAGATTTGGGCTCAGATACCGCCCAGTGTACAGACGTGGGCAGGATGCAAGGCTGGGTCTGCAGCTCCACTGAGAAACTCCTCCTCAGCATGGCCCTGCGGGCACAGTCCCCAAGCACCTTTGGGATAGCGGCTGCCCAGCAGTTGGTGCCAGCTGCAGTTGAGAGGAGAAGTCCCGCACCGGCCCCCACCCACAGTGCTGACCCTGCACCCTTGGCAGGACTGGGCGAGGGCAGCCCTGGGATTCACAACTGCTCTGGGGCCATTGGATTTGTTACTGTTAGCGAGTGACATGGAAACCACCCGTCTGCATCTCACACTCTTGGCTGCTATTTGCCACAGCTGCTCCCGTTCTCCCTTGTACTAGCCACTGGGCTAGTCCCAGCCTCCCCAAGGGGTGCAAGTAGCTCAGTAGTGACGCTTGCTTGCACTGGTCCCAAAGGGGCGCTAGGTCTCTTACACGGGAGATCATTAGCGGGGTCCCTACCCCAGGGAGGCCAGCCATGGACAAACAAGCCAGTGTAGGAGAAGAGGGGAGCGGGACAAGGCCAGAGCCACGAGCCTGCAGTGACTCCCTTTGTTCCTGCCCGTGTACAAGTGATGATTGTTCCAGCCTGTTAGTGGGCGTGTGGCAGCGTTCGGTGGGTGGGAGTTGCTGGGCTGTGCCGGGGGCAGGTGACATGGACAACAAGGGTCCCTCTGTGTGGGCAGAGCCCTGGTTGTGCATGGCACTCGGGGGAGGGCTGGGTCTAAGTGAAGAAGGATTCCCCCCCCCTTTGTTGTAACTAGCTTTTATTAGTATTGTAATTAGCTTATGTTTGTTCTCTGCGTGGCTAATGTCATGTGCTCCGTGCATTCAGAGGGTCATTTCCCTAAGTGCTGTCACATCGTTGTTATTGCAGGTAACTAGCTCTGGAGCACATGGCAACGCACCGCATGCAGCTTTCTGAGGAAGGGGGACGTGTGACTGTCCAGCCCTTTCCCTGGCAATTGCTGGCCAGGGCTAATTTAGAGCCCAGGCTGGCAAAGGCTGTAGCTCTACGCAGCTTGTGGAGAGTCCCTGGGCTCCTGGCTTCAGCCTAGCGATTTGTTCTGGAGCTTTGGCCCTTCCCCTCCCCAGCAGCGCAACGGCTCAGACTCCAGTCAGTGTCCATCTGCACTCGTACGTAAGAACAGCCCCTGGGCTGCAAACTGCACGTGCCAGCTCCAAGCGCGTGCAAAGCCACTCCTGCTGCGTGCTGCCCCTCGCACCAGGTCCAGAACTTCTTGTGCTGCACATCAGAGACTGGCAGCGTCGGGCTCTCCTCTCTCTTTGTTCTGTAGAACGAGAAAGCTCCCCTGACTCCTGGTGGCTGGTGCTCACGAGGCAGGAGCCTCTTCCTCACCCCTCTTCACTTTCACTTTCCCCCTGGAAATTGTTTCTGTCAATATTTTAATTTCATTTGGGCTCAACAGGAGGAGGCGGGGTTAGTGAAATATGACCTGCTTACAATGCACTAACTCCAGAGCTCCGCGGCATCCATTGGCCAGAGCCCTGGAAGCAGCTTTGTGCTGGGCGTAATTCCACTACAAAGCCCGACCGCGCCGGGGCGGGCTGGTGTAACAGGCTCAGGGCACTGGTGAGTGGCTACGGACCCCGTCACCTCCAGTTGCCCAGTCAGATGTGATCCAGGCTAGCCGGTGCCAGAGCTGTGACCAGCTGATAGCAGCTTGGAGATGCATGTGAGGGGGGTGGGGAGAGGTGCTCAGTTTGGTCTCTAGATGGACGGGTGACTGGATGGTAAGAGGCAATACCAGGATTGGCATTAACTGGCACTTTGGTTAGCAGGGACGAGGGGACACCCTGTGACTCTAGCGGGCGTTCCCCTGAAGTGGGGCACATCGCTGGGGCAGTGACCGGCGGTGGGGTTGCTCCAGGGGGTGCTACCCATCATGTCTCTCGGCCAGAGGGTGGCTCTCTGTGGCCCCGCGCAGCTGGTACCAGCCACCAGGAAGAAACACAATGAGAGAAACCGCAGGCAAGTCACAAAATGCCCTGAGATGCGTTTCTAGTTCAGTCTCATGTCGTCCATGGGTCCCCAGCTGTGGAACATGCAGGCGGATCTAAGCAAAAAAACCCTCCCTGTCTCTTTCACTTCTCCATATTTCCAGCAGAAGCCCTTTCTATCCAGAAGGTATTTTCAGCTGGGGGGAAGAAATGAAGCCTAAGCATATGGTGGGCCTAATAAATTACACCGGGGAAGCGAGCTTGTGCGTGCAGCCTGCATTCCCCTCACATCCATTGCAAAGTGCCAGAAGGAATCTGTCTCCGGACCCATTTCAGCAGGCGAGATCTGTTCCCAGTTACTCCTGCATGCTAGAAGTAGCTTAAATGCATCCAGTTGGTTATGGAAGGCAAGGAGCAGCCGGGAGCTGCCAGGAACCACAGGCACCGAAGGAAAATAAATGAACTGATTGCGCTCAGCCCTTCCCTTTGCTGCTGAGGAGGGCCTCTGCTGTTAAGTACCGAACAACAGAAGAACGAGGAGAACAAGACCCACGAGCGGACGGCACCTCAGGAAAACGACTCTCTCCCTTTTGAAGTTTGTTCTCCCAGCTCCATTGCTGGTGACTGGGGACCGGCGGGCGCTGTTCAGACAGTAGTGTCGCTGGTGCTGGCAGGGATCCTGTGAGAGGGAGGGGTAAGAACTGCGCCGCGCTGCTTCAGACATGGTGGCCATGATGTGCTCTCTGTGCCAGGCCCACATAAAGCCTCCACTTCCTTGTGCTCCTGTGGGTCACCCCTCCAGCCACCGGCCTCCCAGCCCCACCGAGCCCAGAACTGCTGCATCATCAGGGCTCTTTGCAGCCCGAAGGCCCTGCCCATCACTCCTGCTGCTGGGCATCGCTAAGGAGCACAGGCCTTTCCCCCGCCCAGGCTCCTCCTGGGCAGGCCGAGGGCACTGGAGCCATGGGGCAGAGGCTCTCCGCTAGCCTCGTGGACGTAACTGGGCCCTGGACGTTTTCCCCCAGACAGGATGATATTCAGCACAACCAGTTAGCTCCTGGTGGTGTCCAGCCTGGGCCTGCCTCTCTCAGCTCCGGGCCGCCTCCTGAGGCCAGGTCAGCATCCCAGGTGCAGGCTGGGTGTGAGGACGGGGAGCTGTCAGTTGGACGATGGTGATTGATGGTAGCTACAGAAACCAGCCCCCTCTCCAGGTGTCTGTGCTCGCAGAGCACCGTGGCCTTGCAGCCAGGCCTGGCGTCCCCCCCAGGGCTGTCTGACGTGTCCGCGTGAACGTTTGCTGCCGGGCGTGAGTCCTGCAGGCTAACGTGACGGGCCCTGATGTGCACGGAGTAGCTCTGTTCCGAGGGCCCGGCCTCTCTCCGTCGCGTGGGAGAGAAGGACGTTTGCAAGGCAGCCGAATGTGCTGGGCCGAGGAAAGGGCCTTGCCTTGGCTCTGGTGTGGAAGGATGCAGCCAGCTTTCACCAGATGGGCTCCTGTGATTAGCAGGGACCTGCAGCCCCACCAGGCACTTCGCCTGGACGTGCTGAGCCTCGGGGGCTGTAAACGCCTGTCATTGGCCTGCACCGGACAACGGCGACTGACCAGGAACCGTAAATCTATGGAAGCCCTAAATGTAACTGGGGAGCTGCAGCTCCCAGTCTCGGCACAGCTTCCACTTCCAGCGCGTGCTGCTTCTGTGCAGACGGGCTAGCTAGTCATGCTGAGATCTCTGGCTCCCACAACCTCTATGGCAGTCAGTAGGGACCCTCCCGCTTGGAGCTGGTGGGGAGGGGGTCGTCCCAGAGCCAGTGGGGGCAAGGGGGGGTTCCCCCTGCCCCCAGAGCCAGTGGGGGCCGCGGGGGGGTTCCCCCCTGCCCCCAGAGCCAGTGGGGGCAGGGTTCTGGGCAGCATCCTAGTCAATGAAGCCAGCTACTTCCCTGCTGTGTTTGCAGCTGCTCCCTGCCTGCTCAGGCCGTGTTCTTTTCTTTCTCTCCCCGACAGCCGTGCCCAGCAGACACTGGGAAAACGAAGGCTCTTTCTGAGGGTGTTTGGCCTAAGGGCTCCAAAGTCCTTTCCTATTTTCTCAGCAATTAGCAGGTAGAATAACCCGGGGCAGAGGAATACACCAGCTGGCTCAGCTCTGCTCCTCTCTGTTCCTTTCCCGCACTTGCACTCGGGAGCAGGGAAATGACAACTTTGTTCGCTCCTGGCGGAGTTCTCTGGCAGCCGGCTGTGTCTGAGGTCAGGTCAGGACTCTGCTCTCCTCGGCTCAGAACTTGCGAATCCGTTCTCCCCGTCGGCTGAAATCTGCCAGGCACCGTCTCTGCTGAGAGGCAACTTCAGTTCCCCCTTTGGAGAGGTGGAGGGAAGTTTAGGTTTCATTTGGAAGTGATGTGCTGGTGTGTGTGTGTGTGTGGGAAATGTTGAAAGTGTGAAGAGTCCAGGCCAGATCAGCGCCCAGCGACCCACCCAGGGGCAGCGGCAGCCGGTGTTGTGCTGCCTGGGGATGAGACCAGGACTGAACTGGGGACCCTACTTCCCCCTCCCTCCAGCCCCTTTCCTGCCCCGGCTGACTCTCTTCCATCCTGCTCAGTTGCACTGGCTGGTGTGTGGCGGGTGGGTGCTGGCTCCCAGCCAAGGCTCTTCCCACATGGGACACAACTCAAGTGTAGACGTGGGGATTGCCCTTCACTCCCATGTGAACCTATCCTGCCACCCAGCCGCACACAGAGCAGGGAACACGGCTGTTTGCTGACGCTCGCTGGCAGGCGCCTGGGAGTCAGGACTCCTGGGTTCTTTCTCCTTTCAGTTGCTGACGTGCTGTGAGATCCACCTACCCTCCCCGGGCCTCGTTTTCTCCTCGGTGCAATGTGGATAATGTTACCCTACCTGCCAGCCGGCTTCCGAGCCTTGACGAAGCCTTGGAAAGTTCTTGGGGAGACCCTGGAGCGCAGCTGCTGAATATTCCCCCCTGTGCAGTCACTGCAGCCTGGCCTAGCCCCAGCGCGCTCGCCTGGCTTTGCCGTCCCTTCCCAATCACCTCATGTCTGGGGCGGGGCCAGGCACAACTGCACAGCTACCCCTGCCCAGGACGGGATTCCACTGGGCAGTCTAATGCGGCACGGCTCCAATGCTTCTCTCGTCCCCTCACTGCGTGCTGGAGCTAGGCCAGGCTGCAGTGACTGCAGCGGGTGCCACGGGGAGCTCACAGCCCTGCTGCTAGTCTCGGCTGAGACAGAACTAAGCCCCATTTTTCATTCAGCCCTTTCCAAGCCGACCAGTCATGAACGCCAACCTCCGATTAATTTTTTTACCTGATCCAAGACCTGCCGAGCCAAGCCTGTGGAAATGGAGCGGGCACCGTTGTTTGTTTGCTTGGTCCAGAATGTTTCACTTCCCATCTCGCGGGATGACACAACGGGCTGTCTGGGGTCTGATTGCTGTGCCTGCCACACACAGGGTGTAGTTCTTAGCTGTGCTCATCACACCAGTTACTGGGTAGGGTTCTCTCCTCTCCGCTTCTGTCTCCCTCTTCCTTTTCTCCTCCTGGGGGGTCAGTGGCTGCCATGTGCCCAGACTGGTTTCCAGAGTGCAAAGCAGTGTTGCTCACAGGCACTGGTATTGTCCCTTTCAGACGCTGGTTTTACCCTCCAAATGATGCTGAATTAATCCGTCACATCTTTCTGTATCTGCATGCTGCCCCGGGTGAGTGGGACTCTGCGCTTTCAAGGGATCTGGAGTGCAGTGAATAAGAAAGACGGGCCATTCCCACTGGAATTCCAGCTGTGATTGGACAGAGAAATTGCTACGGAAATAATGTTACCATGAAAAAGGTTTCATTGAACGAAGTATTGGACTGAGACAGTGTGCACCAAAAAAGGCATGCCAAAAAGAGCCCAGCAAAGCTCGGAGCCTGAAATCCAGGTGAGCGTGGTACCGCTCGCTATTTCTAGTGTCACTGGGCTGGCACTCAGGACCGATCACATTGGAGAGGCTTCCTGAAGCTGCTAGGAATGCTGCCCTTTCCTTCGGGCATGCTAGCCAGCGGGAGCTTGTTCTGAAGACGTAACTCTCCTCGCTCACATGCTGTTGGCCAGATGAGTCTCTGTGGGATGTCGTGCTGCACATTTCAGGATGGAGAGATCAGAGGGTTCCCCTCAGCCCAGTTCAGCTTCTTGTTCTTTCTCATTCTTCTCTTGACTCAAGCGGTGAGGATGGGGGTGGGGATGGGGATGGGGGTGGGGGTGGGGGTGGAGATGGGGATGGGGGTGGGGATGGGGGTGGAGTCCCTGGTGGTTTAGAGGCATGGAACATAAAGAGAGAACATGGCTTGCTGCTCCAAAAGGAGACCAGGCCCTTCCTGCTACCTGCCTGCATTGTTGTGCAGCCTCTAGAGTATTGTCAAGCGATTGGCGTGGGCGACAGGTGTCAGGACACCTGGGTCTGTTCCTGTCTGTGGCACTGACTCAGTGGGTGCCTCCTTGGGCAGGCCACTGCCCCATCTGTAAAACCAAGAGATGAATAAAAGCGGAGCCCACGATGCAGCGCTTGAGTATTGATTTATAGAAGACTGGAGCCTCCTAAAGTTCTGGTATGAGCCATTCCAGAGATGGGCTCGACCCATGATGCTCTGTTCTGGACTGGAACCTCTCGGTAGTTTGAGGGTGTGGGGATTTGGGGCCAGGCTGATGCTTTAGGACAGAAGAGTGCAGAGCTGGCTGCAGGCGGGTCGGGAACAGGGAGAAGTGCACATCTAGGACCCCTAGGCCAGGAGGATGTTACAGGAACAAGGCCGTAGCTATCACTTGGGGTAAGCCCGTGCTGTGGTGGAGCTGCAGCTGCGGAGTAGGAACTCTAGGTCCTGAGAGTCAGGTGACTTTCTGAAACTACTGTGATTACACCTGTACATTTCTAGAGGGGCCACGGCTGCACTGTCAGGCCTGAAATGTGTGGAGAAATCACTCAGTGTATGGGGACCGTGACCTGGGGATGCAGAGACCCTGAGAACCAGCCCCTTGGTGCTTCAAAACAAAGATGTAGGTTTTTCCTCTTGAGTATTAAATTGGTTTCTGTGGTTAAATGCTTCCTCAGTGAGCCATGCCCTTGGAAAAGATGTCACACACCATTATGTCCGAAGTGCAATGGGGCTATGCAGGTCACTCAATCCGTGTGGCAGGCTCAGGAATACAACTAACTGGTGCTGTCATCTCGTCTGTGCCTAGCAATAGATTTAAACTGGAAAATCTTTTCCCCCTTTACCCAACATCACCTAGACTTTTAGGAGCTACAATTTTCTTCTGCGTCTCAATGAAGCACACACCATTGTCTGCATCCTCCACTAGGCCTAATATTCTGCTCTGCATGGGCTTTGTTAGTGCAATATTAAAGGCTAATCGATAAATTAAACTAGGGATGCATTAGCCCAGAGAGCCCCTGCCTGCCTCAGCTGGGAGGATGCTACACCATTTTGAGCAAACCTCTGCTGGATCTGACAGAGTCCATTTCACTGCTTCCTCTAGCCTTTCCCAAAATCCAGAGAGTGTCCCACCCTTCCCCCTCTGTCCGCGTGTCCCCAGTTGTGAGGCTTCTGGGGGGCAATGCAGCACATTGGTGGAGGGACCACTTCACAAGTGGTTGTCATACCAACACCACAAACTCTCTGAAATCTACTTGAGCAACTTATCCAAGTGGAGGACTGGCAGGGCACTCTGCCGGAGAAGAGAATTTCCCCACTGCATTTAGCAGAAGAAAAAGACAGTGCGGGCAACGGAGCGTCTTGGACCCAGCCGCAGTTCAGCTGCAGGCTTCCTACTGCTGCCTGGGACACGTCCAGTCCCAGTCCTGCCTGCACTAACAGGTGTTGTGCGTGGGAGAGCACAGGTGCTGAGATTGTTCCTGTCAGGTGTTTGTGCAGAGCCTGCCCAGGGAGCTCTTAGAAAGCTGCCCTCCTGGCAAAATGTGGGTTTACAGGGAGCTATTTAGGGCTGGAGCCTGCAGTCCTTCCAGAGGCAAAATTCCCAATAGGCGCTTTAGGTGAACAAGAGCGTAAAACCTGGGAACCTCCCGCACTCCAAAGTGCGGGCTCTGTCCCTGGTGCTAGAAAATGCATGTTGCCAGAACCAGGCCGACAGACTTTATCTGCCCTTCCGCCAGTCCCCAGGGCTCTGCTGGCTTTCAGCCCCATGCACAGCGCTCCGAGCCCTGTCTGCCCCGGCTTCCCCTCCTGTCTCTGTGGGTTAGTTTCCATGAAGTGCTTTCCTACTGCAGCGCTGTGGACGCCTGTGTGCAGGGTGCAGTTTCAAGGTGACTATCTCCCCCACACTGTTGAGGGTTCCCTTGTAACATACTAGCGTGGCTCTTCCTCTTTGGCTGCAGATCCCAGCTAATCTGGCAGGGAACTCTTGGGACTTGCTGGTCACCCAGATCTTGCTGGCCGTGTACATGCTCCAGCTATTTATAGTTCTATAACACCTTAATCACAGGCTCTGTAATGCACAGGCTGAAAACTAGCAAACTGTCTCCTCTCATTCCTCCCTTTGCAGCTCATGTTGCTGTAGCTGTTAGTCAAACTAATTCTACTGAATTGATTTCTGATAGGAGGCAAGTCTGACTTTGGTGCTTTCGAAAGTCTGAGTGATTTCTGTCAATGCCAGTGTCAAGCTTGGGTGGCAAGGTGACAAGGGAGTGATTTGGAAATGATCTGAATTTCACTTTGTTCACACTCCGGCAGCACCTACACCTCGGTGACTAAGTGGTTCTTGGAAGCGTGTATTCATGGCAAAATGCCCCATTATTTCACACTGGAGCTTAGTCACCGTATCTGACATTATCCAGTGAGGCACCAAGAGCAGCGTGCGTGTAATTTAATGGTTAGTGCCCGTTGCGCTTTCCACCCAGTCTTCCAAAAGCAACTTAATTTTTTTTTTTGGTGTGTCAGCTTTTGGGGGCCCAACTTAAGACACCTCAAATGGGCCTGATTTTTCAGAGATTGCTGGGGATCCGCCCTCAGGAAATTCGGTCCCATTTAAGGTGTCTCAAGAACCGAGAAACTGTAAAATCAGGAAGTGTCTGCTGCTGCTGTAGGCGCTCCGTTCCACCTGGCGGGGACATTCTAACCTCACTCCTGTGTTGTCATTTCCCTGTTGTTATAAATAACAGTTATTGCTGTGGTGCCCCAGCGCGTGAGATTCTCCGCTCCTGCTTTTACTAAGCAGCTGGACCTGGATTGTGACAGCTGGGAAGGCGCTTGTATTTCTGAATCTAAAGCAAAACATCCAGAATGACCTTCCCTGACTGACTCCGCTTCCTCCTCGCTCTGGAGCCATTGCCCTGCATTACCGGGCTCTGGTTTCTGTAGGAATACAGCAGTGGCTTCCAAGCAGGTGCCTCCATGGTTGTCCATGCCAGTTTAACCGTTATTCCCTTGTTTGGTCTCAGACATATAATCGCAGTGTCTATTTTAACGCCTTTGCCAGACATTTGGCTCTGTTCCAGTCTAAAGGCTTCATCCACAGCCCACTGAAGTCAATGGAAAGACCCCTGCTGTCATCAGTGGGAACAGGGGCAGGACGTAAGCCTATTTTATGCCATTTCTAAGCATTCTCTGCCATTTAGTTCCTTACATCCGTCACTTCCATACATCTCCTGGAAAACCTTCTTTGAAATGAGCTCAGAAAACTACTGACTGTTCAAGTGTGGGGTCATATCTCCGCACTAACTCCGGGTGAGAGATTTGCACTCGAACGTGCTTTCCGAATCACTCCCTGTTTTTAAGAGCGGTGGCTGACTGTTCATCTGGTGCTGTCATGCTGCGTCTGCCCAAGTCTGTGATGGTACCTAGCACATGGGTTAACTGATGACCTGTTGACATATTCCATCATGTACCTTAGCGACTCTTCCCAGCCTCACAAATGGTATCACCCAATGCCTAAACTCTGACCTCCGTGGCACCTCGTTTAGGGAAGTTTGTTTGTCAGGTGTGCCACATGCTGCCTTGTGTCGCTCTGCTGGAATAAATGAAACAGTTTCTTTCAGTATTGTGTGCTGTCTAGGGCCCTACCAAATTTACAGCCATGAAGAACACGTCACGGACCGTGAAATCTGGTCTTCTATGTGCTTTTACCCGATACTATACAGATGTCACGGGGGAGACCAGTGTTTCTCAGATTGGGGGTCCTGACCCAAAAGGGAGTTGCAGGGGAATTGCAAGGTTATTGTAGAGGGCTTGCAGCATTGCCATCCTTACTTCTGCGCTGCCATCCAAGCTGGGTGGCTGAAAAGTGGTGGATGTTGGCCAGGTGCCCAGCTCTGAAGGCAGCGCCCAGCCAGCAGCGCAGAAGTAAGGGTGGCAATACCATACCGTGCCAGCCTTACTTTTGTGCTGCTGCCTTCAGAGCTGGGTGGCTGGAGAGTGGTGGCTGGTGGCTGGGCACCCAGTTCTGCAGGAAGCAGTGAAGATGTAAGGGCGGCAATACCAGACCATGCCATGCTTACCTCTGCGCTGCTGCTGGCAGTGGAACTGCCTTCAGAGCTGGGCTCCCGGCCAGCAGCCGCCGCTCTCCATCTGCTCAGCTCTGAAGGCAGCAGTAAGGGTAGCAGTACTGCAACCCCCCCCACCCAGTAATGGGTCAGGATCCCTGCAATTACAACACTGTGAAATTTCAGATTTAAAAGCTGAAATAATGAAATTTACAATTTTTAAAAGTCTATGAGCGTGAAATTGACCAAAATGGGCTGTGAATTTGGTAAGGCCCTAGTGATATTGTATAACCCAGATATACGACATGCCTGAGAAATCACAAATCCAGGCGTGTAGATAGTTCTAGGAACTGGACCAAGGTGAGGTAATACCTTTTATTGGACCAACCTCTCTTGGTGAAAGAAACAAGCTGTTGAGTTTACACAGAGCTCTTCTTCAAGGCTAGGAAGGGTACTCAGAGTGTCTACACTTTAAATGCTACAGTGGCACCCCCCAGAGATGTAGCTATGCTGATGTAAATTCCCAGTGTAGACCGGCCCTCCGAGTGTCACAACTAGATACAAGGTGGAACAGAGTATTTAGCATAAGGAGTTAACACACATTGTAAGAGACGATTGCAGGTGAAGTGTACAGTCATTACCCATAGGAGAAAGGAGGGTTAGTGGGTTATAGATTATTGTAATGAGTCATAAAACCAGTGTCTTTGGCCTGGTCTACACTGCGGGGAGGGGGGAATAGCGTAGCTGAAGTCGACGTATCTTAGGTCGATTTATCTCATGTCCTCACGGCGCGGGGTCGACTGCCGCCGCTCCCCCATCGACTCTGTTTCTGCCGCTCCCTGCAATGGAGGACAGGAGTCAACGGGGAGAGCGTTTGGGGATCGATTTATCGCATCTACACTAGACGCGATAACTCGATCCCCGACAGATCGAGCACTCCCCGCTGATCCGGCGGGTAGTGTAGACGTACCCTTTGAGTCCAGGATTTTTAGTATCTAATTGGTATGAATTGAAGCTCCCAGGCTCATCTTTTTGTGCAGTTTCCTTTGAGGCTGAGGCCTGAGAGGTTTTTGTCTTTTATCATTTTCTTGGTGAGCTCATTTGAGAGCGTAGCGATTGTCTCATTTCACCCACCTAGTTGTTGTTGTTGGGGCATTGAGTGCACTGGATGAGGTACAGCACATGTTGGGATAGGCATGTGTAGGACGTGTGGATCTTCAAAGGTGGGCTGTGTTGGGTATTGAGCATCATAGCAGTGAGTAAGTTTGCAGCTTTTGCATCTGTTGTTCTAATAGGGTCTGGTGCCGCTTTGAGTTGGCATGCCCTGGTCTTCTGATGATGAGGTTGGGGGGGTTTTGAAGGCCAGAAGAGCGGGTTCGGGAAAGATCTTTCAGCATGGGGTCCCCAGTGAGTATGGGCTGTAATTGTTTAACAATACCCTGTATGGGTTCCCAGTGTGGGATGATAGGTGACAACTAGGGGTAGCTGGTTGGGTGTCTTCCTCCTCCCCCCCTCCTCCCCGTATTGAAGTAGGTTCTCTCAGGGTATTTGGTGGCCCATTCCATGACACAATCTATTTCTCTGGTGCAGTGTCCTTGTTTGGTGTAATAAATATAATTGTAATGTCTCTTTTAAAGCCTTCACTAGTGCACTAAAGTCAATGGAAAGACCCCTGCTGCCATCAGTGGGAACAGGAACAAGACCTAATGTCTAATGGGCTAGACATACTGTCCTGATCCAATCTCAGGACTTTATTGCTGACGATTCCTGCCTGCCTTCAGTAATCCTGGTGTGTTAGGTTTGAGAATCACATCACTTCAACCGTTTGTGGTTAACGGTTGGAAAAACGTTACCATTAACCAGGATGTCAGAGACTTAGTGCAGCCACTTCAGCATACAGGTGCAGCTGTTCTCCAGAGTTTATTTGCTCCCTTTCTGCGATATCTCAGGAAAAATAGAGGGATTCTTTTGTTCAAAGGACCATCTTTCTGGATTACCGTAGTGTTCCTCTCTCACTCTCCTCTTGTGTGCTCTGGGGGATGGGTAGGAAAAAATCCTTTCCATTGCTAACTTTCCCCGGACAAATATCTGGCTCCCTTCACCTTAAACATTCCTGTGCTTGTAATTAATCCATTACATGCTTGGTGTTTAGCAGGCTGTTCCGCCTCCCTCTGCAGGACTGTAAAGTGGAAGATTAGTGCGGAAGCATTAGCCTACGCTTTCAGGGACAGTCAATGTCTCTGCCCAGTTGTTTATTGGGGCTGTGAGACTAACAGATACAGCAATAGCCAATAGGACAGGCCCTTTCGTCACAAGTGTTTATGGTGAGGTGTGAGGGAGACACTAAGTTACCCCCTCCCCCTTGTAATAACTGTCTGGTCAGCTCAGCACTTCATCCCATTGTTGTTATGATGATTATTTCTATTCTGTTAGCATCCCAGGGTCCCTGTTGCGATCGTGGCCCCATTGTGCAAGGTGCTGTACGAACCCCGGTAAGACAGTCCCTGTCCCAAGGAACTCTCCGACAACAGAGGCAAAGGGTGGGAGAAAGGAATGAGGTGAAGAACTGAGGCATAGAGACACTCGGAGACATGCCTAAGATCTCGCAGGAGGACATCCCAGTCCAAGGCTGTAACCCCAGAGCATCCATCCTTTGGAGGTAGGTTGATTGACTGAGTCCCTGCGCTTCCTTTGTGGGAGGCTTGGGGTGAAATCTTACAAGTGAGGCCCCCATTTTTTCCAAAGAGTGGAGGCAGTGGAATGGCTGCCAGAAGTAACAGGAGTGGATGGGGGAGTAGGGAGCGGAGTGGTACTTGCAAAACACAGCATGGACTGGTGCAGAGAGGACGACATCCTCAAATGCCCCTGGGGACCTGGCTTTCACGTGTGATTGTGGCTGTTTCACACAGCTGCCCGAGCCAGCCCTCCTGCGGGGCAGGCGCTCATAGTATTTGATGAGATTCAGAGGAGTGTCAAATACCTGGACTGGGAGCCACACACCTCTTCGTTAGCACACATTCTGCAATGGTCCTGAGGCCGCTGGGAAGGCCGCGACTCCGATTTCCTGCCTGTTCATGCGGCCAAGCAGAAGGTGTCGGTGTGCGTATTACTAACACAAACACCCACTTCTGCTAGGCCTCCGACCGTGTTGGCCTAGATCAGTGGTTCCCAAACTTTAACAGCCCGCGAAGCCCTTTCACTAAATTGTGAAATCTCGTGAACCCCCTCCTAAAAATAAATATGTTCAGGGATTTAAGTTTAAATTTCCTCAGTGTGATGGATGCCCCAACTGCCCGCTCTCCCTGGGGCTCGGGCTGCCAGCCCCGCGTGGGGAGCACTGGGGTTCGGGCTGCCGGCTCCCCCGCTGATGGGGGCAGGGCTCGGGCTGCCAGCCCCAACTGCCCGGCCCCGCTCTCCTTGGGGCTTGGGGTGTCTGCCCTGCAACCGGATCCCACCTGCTGTCTCCAATGCCGGGGACCTCTGTCCGTCATTAGTGAAATTTTTCTGGCGAACCCCCTGTAACGTTCTGCGAACCCCCAGGGGTTCGCAAACCCCAGTTTGGGAACCACTGGCCTAGATTCATGTCAAAATATGATTTTTCTTCCTCTTAATCCTCCCAGGTCAACAGAGCTCCTGCGACTCCTCCTTCCTTCCCTTCGCCTTGCGGCAGGGTCTCCACCAGCTAACGCTGCTCTCTGGGACCTCGCTGAGTGAGGTGGCCTGGGGGCTGAGGCAGGCTAGGAACACAGAGAGGGGCAGGAAGGGCTTGTTCACTTCTGGGGCCCAATCCAGTTCCCACGGAAGTGGCTCCGTGCAAGGGCTCAGAACTGCCTGGCTGAAGTCAATGGGCGCCCCTAGCACTCAGCACCTGCTCTGCAGGGTAGATCTGTCGGTGAGCAAATGTGACAGGACAGTTCTAGACTTCCTGGTGCTCCTCCGCCCCATCCTGGGGGAGGAAAGGTGCTAACCCCATGGGGGTGATAGTCTATTCCCTGCCCCTCATCTCCAGCAAGACATGCCCAGCAATGCACCAATAGCTCTGGCAATCCTGATTTGTCCCCGGGTGCTGCCTTTTGGGACTGCTCTCCTAGAAGTGAAGGCACAAGGGGGCAAATCCGAGTATGTGCCTGACGTTGGCCAACCCATAGATGGAAAAGGGCAGCAGCTCTTGACATGTGGATCAGTGAAGCTGGCACAACGCTGCCCTCGCTCGCTGGCACGTGGGCCTAGTGTGATGGGGGTGGGGAGCAATTGTAACACGAACAGCACAAGGAGCCCTTCAGGGCCTTCCACTGGGACCAGCCACGAGCCACATACAACGGCTATGGCACTGGCCCTTTGGGCGGGCAGTGGCCCTCTGGGCGGGCAGTGGGGCACACAGCTTTGGCTCTGCTGCCCTTTCCAAGGACAATGACTCTTGCCGACCCCTCGGCCTCGGTAGGTGGCAGCAATGGCATTAAAATGCTGCTGTTGATTTGACACTGGGGCATTGGGAGACATTTTGCTGGGGAAAAAGAAAATGACAAAGCTCCCCATCAAAATTATGACAGCCCCATCCCTTCGTGTCCACAGCCTGAGAACCATAACGAGGCTGCGAACCTTTCCCAACAAGGGGCGTTTTGAATACGACTTAATGTAGTTCTGGCGGAAAGGATGCTAGACACGGAGCTTTGTAATGTGCAGGCTGTTCATGCTAATTACATCAACGTACGCGGCGTTTCTAAAATTATGCTTCCAGGTTGGGGGGTTGTGGGCTGGGATCAACATTAAGAGCCTTCTGTGCTCAGATTATTTCTACTGTGATACACATTGGAATGAGCCTGTCAAGTGACATTTCTGTCTGGTTAGGAATTGATTTTTCTAGCTTCTTGCTCATATGTAAACATTTTTAGTGGGCCCCAGCCAAAGCAGGTGCAGGGAAAGCAAACATCAGACCAAGCAAACTCAATTCCTTTAGGGAAACCACTGGCCACAGAAGGAAACCAAATGCATGCTGGCTTCAAAAGACATCCATTAAACTGTGTGCTGAAATGATTCCTAGCACGGGTACTTAGAGGTTTAATTAGATCTTAATCACGTAATTTTATCTTTGTTTTAGAAATTAGCGCTTAATGACTGTATTGCTTTCATAACAGCACCGTGACTAAACACAGCACTAACCCATGGCAGCACTGCAAGGGGCAGAGATGGGAGAGATATTGTCAGCTGTTCCTCAGAGCAGGGTATTAAACAACCCAAATCCAATAGGACCTGGAAGCATTTAGCAAGGACTCGACTGGAACCGTCTGAAAGTAGCGAGGAGAGGCGGCAGTAAGTGCGGGATCTGCACGCTGTGCTGTGGCCAGGTGCAGGAGCTGGCTGTGTTCCCTCGGCCAGGCCCTGAGGATGGACAGAGCTCTCTGTGCATGCCCTGGGGGTCTCTGCTCGGATTCCTGAGCGTGGAACTGAACTCCGTCTCCTGAGATTTGCCCTTTGTTTCCATCTGGGCGGCTGGAGGGTGTGGGGAGACCCTTCCATGGGGGTGACATCTGCAGACCTGGCTTGAGGCAGCCAGCTCCTCTGTGTCTGACATCAATCTGAGTCAGGAAGGGAAGATCCGCCTTCGCTGTGCCCCATGGCGACTCTGGGGCCCGGGCAGAGGGGGGCCCCCCAGCGTGCTGGAGGCCTGTTGAGGTTGTGTAAACAGAGCTCTTCTTAATACAGGGTTTGCACCGGGATAGGAGAGCTCAGGCCGGACGGCAGCAAGCGCCCGCTCTGACTCCTGCCCAGCCTTGGGGCCTGTCAGGTGCCAGTCTTTTCAAATTGGTCTCCGCCCCTACCCACGGGTGCTGGCTTCCTCCAGGCCCAGGGGTGCTCAACTCCAGCTCTGCCCCAGGCCCCACCCGACCCCTTCCCCAAGCCCCCACCCCACTCTTCCTGCCCCCCACGGAGTCGGTGCCGGGGCACCTACCTAATACTGACTTAGCAAAGCCCGAGCTGCAGTGGAGGAGAAGCGTGGCACTCACCCGGCAATGTTCAGTCTCCCGTGAACCCAGGGAATCGCTATGTCTGGGCAGAATTAAGACTGAGGAGTTTGACCCATCTAGAAAATGCAGGCCAATGTCCCTCAGGCCAGCGTGAGGGGGTGGTGGTTTAATTGAAATCTAGCTAACGAGCAGACTTCCCTGAAGGTTGGTTAGAAGCTGTAAGAATAAAACAGGAACGTATGTCTTCATCTCGTCCCCGGTTCAGTGTGACGTCAGGAACTGTGGCAGGGGCCTTGGAGAAATGGGATGAGGGGAGGAGTCGGTGTGCTCTGGGGGCCGGGTGCCAGGTCTGTCTTTGTGGGGTATCGGAAGAGGGCTGAGCAAAGCACAGGAGTAGCTGCTGTTGGGTCAGTCGTGAACTGTCCAAGAGAGCCTAGTGGTGACCTAATGGGCTCCTGCATCTCGGCTTTGAGGCAGTGGATGGCCGGATGGTGTGAGTGATAAGGGCAAAACACGAAACCCAGCACACTACAATGCAACTCTTCTACAGCTTCCCTTCTGGCCTGGCTGCCAGCCCAGGGCTTGGCTGGACACGGGTTCCCCTGTGTTCGTTCCTCAGAATTGCCTCACAGCCCCAGTGAGTTTACTTCTGTGACCCGGTTTTATTTTCAGCGTGACATCTCTCCAGGAAGGGGCAGAGAACCCTGTCACTTCTGGAGGTGTTGTGTGTGTAGGTGCTGACTGATGCCAAGGAACTGGGGTGTCTGGTCCTGACACGCTAACTTCATGCATTGCGTTTCCACTACATGGTGGGAGCTGGTCTCCCTGCTCTCTCTTTCGGGTAGCGCAGCAGCTGTCTGATGTATCTCAAAGTCTCAGTGTCAGCCCTGTTTGCCGGGAATACAGAACGCCAGTGTGGGTGACATAGATTGAAGCTGCATTCAGCAGGTTGGACCCGTCACAGAATAAGGCGACAAAGTCATTAATCTCAGTCACTGCTGGGCACTTGTTCTTCTGAGCTGCCACTTCGGGCACCAACAGAACCTTCGGTGCCGTGGCAGATTCTTGCATTCTACAGAGGCTGTGTTTGTGTGTCCAGTAATGTGGGGTGTGGTCTGCCTGGTGTTTGCCACACGTCCATGTGCTTGGCCAATACACACAGGCCCGGGACACACGCGTTATGCTGCTCTGTGGAGGATCATGTTAGCAGTCTTCAGATATGTTAAGGGTGTTCTAAGGAGGACACTGATCAATTGTTCTCCATGTGCACTGAAGGCAGGACAAGAAGTTATGGGCTTAATCTGTAGCAAGGGAGAGTTAGTGTTGCTATTAGGAAAACCTTTCTAATTATAAGGGGAGTTGAGCTCTGGAACAGGCTTTCAAGGGAGGCTGGGGCGTCCCCGTCACTGGAGATTTTTAAGAACAGATTAGAGAAACCTGTTAGTCCTGCCTCAGCGCAGGGGGCTGGACTTGATGACGTCTTGAGATCCACTCCAGCCCTACAGTTCTGTGGTTTGTTGGGGTTTCTTTGTTCCACACTAAGGCTGGTGATTAGTTTATACCTGCAGCAAGAGGAGTGTAACCTGAGCTGATCCACATGCATCCAGCGCCTGTCTATTTTATTTCAATTTGTACGCAAAGGCTATCCATACGCAGGAGGCATCCTTGGCATAACTTTAAAGCTGCAGCCAGATTTGTACCCAGACGTAACTACTGTGAAATGCCAAAGAGCTTGCTACACACAAACTGAGCAACGCGGAGCTCCAATCACCCGCCCCTGTTCTCGTGTACCCGGGGAAAAAGACAAGCCTTGACTTTCTCCAAGTTCTGGGCCTCCGTATCCTGCAACAGCAGGATTGACAGGTTCATTTCACATTGTGTCACGGGCTGTTTCCTTTGGCCGGTTCTTAAACTTGTCGTCTGTTAAAAATTCCTTGAGTTTGCTCTTGATCCTGTACAGGGCAAGATTCTGAGCAGGTTTACTCCTGGCCCTCACGATCTCATTTCTTAGCTGGAGGCCCCCTCCTTTTAACTCTATCCTCCGAGGTGGGGGGTTTCTGCCAGGAAAACACAATGTTGCTGACTCAAGAACCCCTTAACGCCATCTAGCAAAGGGGGTTCCAGCAACGGGCTGAGTCTGGTTCATCAAAGAATGTCACGGGAGGTCTTCAGCGTGAAATGCGTGTGCAGTTGCTGTGCAAGGAGTTGTGTCTATACACTGCAGGTATGTTGTTGGAGGCTGTATCAAGGTGTGAAGCACTAGTCGGGGTGAACAAGCAGTTTTCAGTCAGCCAGAGGCGTTTATTCACCCGTCTCTGTCAGGTGTAAATGGAGCACTGTGAGCTAACACAATGGATGCCCATTTACATACAAAGTCAATGAAGAGATGTGAACTCAACAGGGAAGCCGCACACAGGAAAACCAAGGCCCGAGGGGTTATCCTGCCTGGGAGGACAGAGCATGAGCTGTGGGGGTCTAAGCAGAAGGCAAAGAAGCCACTCCTTATCCTGCACCGAGGCAGTAACCGGGCAGCGCGTTTACATTCATGAAAACAGCCTCTCGGCCAGCCTTGGCTGAAACGCTGCAGAGGACTGGGGGAGGTGGGGGTGAGAGGAACTTCTGCAGACAGGAGCGAAGCTCGTTAGTGAAGGTTAGTCTCTAACAATCATGTTATGATCGGAAACAAGTGGTTACACATGAATCACAATCTCCTTACCAACGATTCAAGGTATAATGAGTAACACACTTCTTGTTGTTTTCACTACAGGGCTATCTAAGGGCTGTGTGGTGGGGCGGCTGCCCCACGCCCAGAGAGGGTGGGCTGCGGCAGGCCTAGGCACCTGCGTAGACGCACAGCCAATCAGAGAAGGGCTTACTGGGAGCCAATCAGAGGACAGATTGGGGCCAGCCAATCAGGGCCCGGCTTAGCCATATAAAAGGCCGCTCAGAGTGAGAGCAGTCTGTCTGTCCCAGGCCTTCAGAGAGGAAGGTCTGTCTCCAGAGCTGGGAGGCCAGCACCATGGACAGCGCAGCGCAGGCCAGCCTTAGAGAGTGGGAGAAGGCCCTTCTCCATAGCCTGCCAGGCAGCTGGTCTGGAAGGAGGAAGCCTAGCACAGAGAAAGGCCGTTGGGGAAGCGGTCCAGAGGAGGGAGAAGAAGGAGGACAGCGAGACTATCGCCAGAGGGCCTCTGGACCAGGACTCAGAGTAATGGGCGGGCCTGAGTCCCCCCCCCCTCCTTTTCCCCCTTTGTTGTTCTATTGGGCCATACACCCAGCCGTAGGCCGCAGAGAGCGGCCGGCCAGAACCACGCCAGGTCCTGGACTGTGAGGATCAGGCTTGAAGGTGTGGGGCTGTTGTTTATCTCTCCCACCCCCCCCCCGGAAGGGGGTGTGAATGGACAAAGAGACACTGTCGGAGGACAGTGTTCCCGAAGAGTGCGCTGTACGTTGGGAGCAAGGCGAGTTCCCTGTAGCCAACCAAAGATGAGACGACAGGCGGGACGCCACCTGAAGGGGACGCTCTACTGGTTCGAACCAATTCCCAGAGACGGCCAGTAGGAGACGCCGCAGCGGTGAGTCCCAACCCTGTCACAGGCTGTAATATTGAGCAAGGCGCTGACCCCGAGTTGCATCGCACGAGCTGGTGTGTACACAGGTTCTTTGGGGACAGCAGAGCTGGTATGTCAGTGGAGAAGGGGTGGAACACTACAAGGAAGTGCTTTAAAGGGGCTCGGGGCCTAGGGTGCCTCTATTGTTAACCAGCAAGGCACAGGCAGGCTAGGCACCCCTACACGAGAGAACCAGCCTGGAGAGCTGCATTGTGTGCACACAACCGTTACTCGTGCTCCATGGGAGACGGGAGTGCAACTTATGAGTTTGATAGGAAGCACAGAACGTGCTTTTAGACCCTATTGCTGCCCTGTGACTCCTAGCAATGCAGTCTGCCCCTCTTGCTCTGAGCTCTCGGGTTTACGACCCTGCCTCTCCAGATGACACACCTTGTTATTCCCAGCAACAGCCCTCTGACTGTTCTGTTGATACGGCTGCATTAATGCAGGACTCGCCTTTGATCTGCAGCATCTGGGAGGCACAGGGAGATGCATGCCACTTCCTACAGCCGTATTTTTACTGGCGCAATAAAATCTCTTTGCAATTGAAGTGACTCTCTCCTTTATCCTTGAAATCTGCGCTGCCCTTGCTGCCTATGAAGGCAGTGCCCTTCCCCACCTTCCCTTTCTGGTTAGGCCGGGTGAGCCGCTCGGACTCCTCGCTGCCCCAGAGTAGGGGCCCTAGGTCATAAAGCATCTTTGGATAATTACTAACCCATTCCCTAGCAGGAACAAACTCCATCGAATCCATTCAGTCCCTGGGTAAATATTTGTACCTAAACTATTCCAGTCTTCTCGTCATGTCCTCGGCTAGTGGAGCCTCTGAGCTCAGCTGCAAAACGCCGCTTGCAGCAGTGACCGCTGGCTGGCACTGGGCAGGGCTTCCTGAGGTGTAGCAGTGCAGAGAACTGGGAACTCATCTAAACCAAGAGTAGGTCAATGGGGTTCTGCCTATGTAAGGGAGGCCAGGACGGGGTGTTCAGGGCAGCCTGGTGGGTCACCTTGCTACAAAACCTCGGCGTGTGCGAAACTGTGAACAAGCAGAACTGTAGCTTGTTGCCATGCGTGATACTCCTGGGGAAACCTGCTGAGACAGGCGGATTGTGATTAGTGCTATAAAATTAATCTGAACCCCAGGTGGTTCTGTACTGAGCTGAAATTTCAAAATCAGGAGAAAGCCAGAGCCCTGAGCATACAACCTCCTGCTCGAGGATGGTGACCTCCCTGCTGGAACATGAGTACTTGTGGCACCTTAGAGACTAACAAATTTATTAGAGCATAAGCTTTCGTGGACTACAGCCCACTTCTTCGGATGCATATAGAATGGAACATATAATGAGGAGATATATATACACACATACAGAGAGCATAAACAGGTGGGAGTTGTCTTACCAACTCTGAGAGGCCAGTTAATTAAGAGGAAAAAAAACTTTTGAAGTGATAAGTTTATGCTCTCTGTATGTGTGTATATATATCTCCTCAATATATGTTCCATTCTATATGCATCCGAAGAAGTGGGCTGTAGTCCACGAAAGCTTATGCTCTAATAAATTTGTTAGTCTCTAAGGTGCCACAAGTACTCCTGTTCTTCTTTTTGCGGATACAGACTAACACGGCTGCTACTCTGAAACCTGCTGGAACTTTTACATCCGGCTTTCTACCCCTATGCGCTGCTGGGATCTAAGATCCCTTTGGGCTGTCACTGGGGAGGGCTGGAGTGGCTAGTGCAATTTCTCTGCAGCCCCTAGTGCTGAGCAGAGAGGGGCCTAAACTGCAAAGTCTGATCTGAGCTTTCCAAAGTCTGAGGTGTCTGGAGCCAGGAGTTTGGCTCAGACCATTCTAGATGCAGGGGCCAGCGATGGCGCTCACATCTGGAGCCAAACTCTGCCAGCATTCTGGAGTGCTCAGAACTGGGTCTCTGGCTCAGTCCAATTTGGTTCTGAGCCTGATCGCAGCTTTTCTGTCGCTTGCCAACATGGAGACGCCACCAGTCTGAAAATGCACCCAACGGCCAGTGCTGGGCATGGGCTCCAGGGTGGCAGCGGGTGTCACTGCCCTGCTAGGGAGGACTGAACTTGCCTGATATTCTGGCTTGCCCAGACCGTCCTGTCCTCGCTGCCCGCTGTGCTCTCCCAGTAACTGCATGCCTGTGTGGGTGCGCTCATATGCACAGCATGCAGTGGCCTCCGCGTTACACGGGACGTCAGGATAAAGCAGCTGTCTGTCCCTTCCAGCAGCCAGTTGTGTGGCCCCCGCCCCCGGCTTGTCATTGAGCCCAACCAGCACCATTCACCTCCCAGGTTTGAGTCCAGAGGGCCTGGGGTGTGTGTGTGTGTGTGTGTGTGTTGGGGAGGCAGCATCCCAGATGAGTCTGGCTGCCCGCTCCCTTTCTGGTGCCGCCTGGCACTTCCCCCTGCGTTGGTCATTGCAGTCACACGGCTCCGTTCCAAGGGTGCCTTCAGGGTTCTTGCTGGGATTTGTTCTCTTGCAGTGACATAAGAAGCGTCACTTTGCAGTCGGCGCTGGAATGTATTTGACAGGAGCCTTCACGGCCATCACTTTGCACCATGCCCAGCACCATCTGTCGACAACACTTTCCCTGGGAGTAACTGACATCCTTGTTCCTGAGCGGGAGGAAATATCACAAAGCTGCCTGCTTGCAGGGATCTGTCTGGGCTGTCCCTCCCGGTCTGATCCGCTGCCTGAGCCCGGCTGCACCAGTCACCCTAATTGGACCAGCCCTTTAATTAGCTGCCAGACAGTGAATTATGGGCTGATGCCACAAGTTCAGATCAGTGTCGATACGATCAAATCTGCCGACAAAGGATAACGTAGGGATTTTTTTTCCCTCCTCTACTTTTTTTTTTTAAAAAGCTCTCTCTCCAGACCAGTAAACTCAAATGGGGCTTAAAGGTGAACTCTGAAAACTTTAGAAGCAAATTAAACGCATTAACTGGCTGTGTAAGATCCTAACTTGGTGAGAAGACACAGGTGGACTCACGCCAACTAATAACACGTCCAAAAGCCTCGCAGGCGAAGATCAGCTCCTCCTTCATGGAGCTGCCAACGTGGGCTGCGGCCCAGCATCTCCTTCACAGCAGGAGATGAAACCACGGGCACCTGATGTACCTCAGGAGGCTGCACTGGCTCAGTGAGGTGGCTGGGCTCTGCAAGGGGACGGTCACAGAGATCCTGGGCCTGTGCCAGCCCCACGGGCCTGGACCCTGGAGCTTCCCTCCTGCAGCAGGGGAGCCTTCCCACACTCCTTGGGAAGGCTAAGGGAAAGGGGATGTAAGCAGAGCCACTCTGACTGCCATAACCCCCTCCTGGGGCCTGCAAACGGCTCCCCTGTGCGCCTGGGGATCAGGCGGGGAGCGCAAAGGACAACTTCGCACAGCACTAGTGGTGAATGAGCTGTAATGAGAAATTTGGACACCCTCACCCAGTCCCCATCCTTCCGAGTCTCGACCCCTCACACTCGCCTCACTGCGATTTCTCAGGGCTGTCCCATGGACTCCTTCGGGAGGCCTTACGGGGACTGTGGTCTCTTCCAGCCAACCCTGCTGGGGCACTATTTCACCAGCAGTGCGCACGGTGAGTGACCTTTCTGCCATCCGTTCCCCTCCCAGCCAGGGCCTGATTCGAAACCCACTGATGTCAATAGAAAGACTCCATTGCTGTTGGTGACTGTGCAGTAGCCCTGCCTACGCACTGTGCTCGCTGGAGTCTGCTGTGGCAATGTCCAGGAAACCCCTCTGACCTTGCTGCCACCGGAACGAGTCATGCTTGGGCATCTTCCCTGGAGAGTGGGCAGGGGCCAGTCAGCTCTGAGAACGGGCATTGCTGTGCCTCAGTGCAACTTACTGACAGATTGGTAGGAAACGTGACCTCCCTGGACACAGCAGGCCACACGGTGTGCTGCCTCTCGACTGAGCACCGGGGGTTAGGTTAGAGCCTCAGGAAGGTTTCCCTCTTATTTATTCAGGTGGGTGTTTTTCTAGCTGACCTGCTTTAGGAATGATTTGGGTGAGGGTCTCTGGCCTGCGTTCTGCAGCAGGTCAGACAAGATAGTCACAATGGTCCCCTCTGACTCTGGGGCATGGCTCCTGAAGGAGGTGGCGTATTATCAGTATATGAAATCAGTGCAGAGGAGCTATAGAGAAACGGGAACCGTGACAAGAAAGAAAGCTACAGACCACAAACGGCTGGCAATGAGAAGCCGAAGAGCAGGAGAAGAGACCTCCTCTGATGAAGTTGGGAGCCCAGGGAATCTGGAAAATGGGGTGTTATGATCAGAGTCCAGCTCTGAATCTGTCTTTGCAAATTACTTGGTTCTGAAGTGCCCTGAAAGCTAAAGGAAGCTAAAAAGCATCAAAAAAGGGTTCTGAAATTGGATTGGGAGTGTGTGGATTGTTTTAAAATGAATGAAACTGTACAGAACATCTGAGCTTTGGAGACGCTGGATGAATTTATATGCTGTACCATGGCAACTTAAATAAAAGAAAAATGAGATTTGTTTTTGTAACAGGACTCTGAGTTCTGGCGAGCGAGGATCCCAGGAGAGCCTGGGGTAATTATTGGGTGTATGTGTGATGCCAGTCATCCAGCTACAGCGGTGCTAGCTTGTAATGGAAACACTGTGAGGAGGAGGGCCACAGCTCGGGGGAGAGGGTGGAGAGGAGAGTCCTTTGTGACTGGGGAAGGCCAGTGAAGAATACCTGGTCCTGGTGACAACGTTGGTGATTAGTGCCTCCGGCACAGAAGGCAAGTTACCAGCCACCCTGTCTAGCCAACTGTGACTAGGTCTGCGCTTCACCCCAACGACCTGCCAGTCCTGCCCATTTCCGTCTCCTTTGGCTTGGCAAGGTCTTGGAGTGGGGGACGATGCATAAACCAGCCACTGCTTGGGCTGGGAAGAAACGTCTCTTACAGGCAGGTTCTTCTAGAATTGCCTATTGTGGGTGGGTTTTTTTTTTTTTTTTTTTGCAACTTCCGCTGAAGCATTGGGCACTGGCTACTGTTGGAGGCAGGATGCCGGCCTTGTCTGACCCCTACCAGCAGTTCCTGCCTTCCCACAGGGAGAACAGAAGAGGGCTAAGAACAGAGCCTTGCAGGAGATTATGTCAAACTTCTGTGAGAAACGGAGCAAGGAGCAGGTCGAGAGATGTCAGCGCTGGAGCTGCCCTGGCTTCTGGCTGAAAAAGAATAAAGAGAGTGAAAATATCAAGAGCTGTGTGGAGATCAAACACAAGGAGAGGAGAATGGGATCTGTGAACAGAGGCAAAAACGCAGAGACCTGTAGGTCATTAGCCACCTGGCAAAGGGCAGAGTCAGCTTTAGGAAAGTGTAGGATAATGTTTGCACTAATGATAGGCCGGACGCGAAAGGTTTGGTGCAGATGAGAACAGAAAGTCTGGGTGCTTATTTGCACTGTACAAGCCTCCTTGCTCTGCGGGATGAGGCTGGGAATCCGGTGAGATTTCAGCCATTTCCTGCATCCAGCTGCACTAGAAATACCTTGAGAACAGCCTTCTCTAAGGAGTTTGTCACTTGCATTGCCAGTCTGATGTCAATCAGGAAACAGGCAGTTGCAAAAATGAACTCTAGTAATAATTAATAACAAGTTAGCTGAACTTTTCACAGCTTGGGGAGGTGCGTTCCTGGCTTGGCTTGAAGGAAGAATGAAGCCGCGTATTCTGTTGAAAATGCCCCAATTTAGCCAACGTTAGCCCCAGATCCACTGTTCGTGTAAGCTGATGACGTTCCATTGATTTTTACATAGAGCTGAGCCAATACATTCCAGCCGAGGAGCTGGGCCTTAGATTGCATTATTAATCATAATTCTATCGATATTTATTGGTCGCTCTTTAAGATTTTATTTATAAACTGATTATTAAAGATTAATAAATGGCTAATCAGAGTCAACCAGGTAAATAGGCTGCTTATCATCACCTATAACATATACAACTCATGTTTATAACACACTTATAACACGTATTAATAATTGGTGAACTCTTTATAAACCATTTATAAATGGAACTTTAATATAAAATCTGACCTATCTGTTTTTCTGGCACTGTAGGCTGACACAGCCCCGCATAACAGGAGATCTTTCCCAGAGAAGTGCTGGGTGTCATTAGAGGAGGTTTTGGAACAAATTGATAAACTAAACAGTAATACGTCTCCAGGACCTGATGGTATTCACCCAACAGTTCTGAAGGAACTCAAATGTCAAATTGCAGGACTATTAACTGTGGTCTGTAACCTCTCATTTAAATCAGCTTCTGTACCCAATGACTGGAGGATAGCTCATGTGACGCCAGTTTTTAAAAAGGGCTCCAGAGGTGACCCTGGCAACTACAGGCAGGTAAGCCTCATTTCAGTACTGGGCAAATTGGTTGAAACTATCATAAAGAACAAAATTGTCAGACACATAGATGAACATAACTTGTTGGGAAATAGTCAACATGGTTTTTGTAAAGGGAAATCATGCTTCACCAATCTACTAGAATTCTTTGAGGGGGTCAAGAAGCATGCGGACAAAGGAGATCCAGTGGATATACTGTATTTAGATTTTCAGAAAGCCTTTGACAAGGTCCCTCACCAAAGGCTCTTAAGCAAAGTGAGCAGTCATGGTATAAGAGGGAAGGTTCTCTCATGAATCAGTAACTGGTTAAAAGACAGGAAACAAAGAATAGGAATAAATGCTCAGTTTTCAGAATGGAGAGAGGTAAACAGTGGTGTCCCCCAGGGGTCTGTACTGGGCCCAGTCCTATTCAATATATTCATAAATGATCTGGAAAAAGGGGTAAGTGGTGAGGTGGCAAAATTTCCAGATGATATAAAATTGCTCAAGCTAGTTAAGTTCCAGGCAGACTGCGAAGAGCTACAAAAAGATCTCACAAAACTGGGTGACTGGACAACAAAATGGCAGATGAAATTTCATGTTGATAAATGCAAAGTAATGCACATTGGAAAACACAATCCCAACTATACATATACAACGATGGGGTCTAAATTAGCTGTTAACACTAAAGAGAGAGAGATCTTGGAGTCATTGTGGACAGTTCTCTGAAAACATCCACTCAATGTGCAGCGGCAGTCAAAAAAGCTAACAGAGTGTTGGGAATCATTAACAAAGGGATAGATAATAAGACAGAAAATATCATGTTGCCTCTATATAAATCCATGGTACGCCCACACCTTGAATACTGTGTGCAGATGTGGTCACCCCATCTCAAAAAAGATATATTGGAATTGGAAAAGGTTCAGAAAAGCACCACAAAAATTATTAGGGGTATGAACGGCTTCCGTATGAGGAGAGATTAATAAGACTGGGACTTTTCAGCTTGGAAAAGAGGCGACTAAGGGGGGATATGACTGAGGTCTATAAAATCATGACTGGTAGAGAAAGTAGATAAGGAAGTGTTGTTTACTACTTCTCATAATACAAGAACAAGTGGCCACCAAATGAAATTAATAGGCAGCAGGTTTAAAACAAACACAAGAAAGTATTTTTTCACACAACGCACAGTCAACCTCTGGAACTCTTTGTCCGAGGGTGTTGTGAAGGCCTGTACTATAACGGGGTTCTAAAGGGAGCTAGATAGATTCATGGAAATTAGGTCCATCAATGGCTATTAGCCAGGATGGGCAGGGATGGTGTCCCTAGCCTCTGTTTGCCAGAAGCTGGGATTGGGTGACAGGGGATGGATCACTTGATGATAACTTGTTCTGTTCATTCCCTTTGGGGCACCTGGCACTGGCCACTGTCAGAGGACAGGATATTGGGCTTGATGGACCTTTGGTCTGACCCAGTATGGCCATTCTTATGTTCCTTGTCCCCAAGACCTACAGTCTGAGGACCCAGCTGGGACAGAAAACCCCCCAAAGAAGTGCACCAGAAAGGCGCAGGGAGGGGTATTGCCGTGGGAATGAGCCGGGGCAGGTTTTCAGGCCTGTTTGGCAGGAGGAGCAATGGCTCTTGTGTTTGTAGGAGTTGGATTTTCTAGTTGCTCTCCAGGAGGAGTCACTGCGCTGATTGCAGAAAGCTGTTGAATGAGTTGATCCAAATGCTGCGGCTGGTGTGTTTGAAGACTTTGACATTCTGCGCTGCCGAGGACACGGACTGTTCATTTTCTGATGGTGAGAAGGGTCAAAAGATGACACAAAGCGGAGCCTTTACGGTTCTGTTAAGAGTATTCAGAAGGCCCTGATCCTGCTGCCCTCGGTAGAGACGGCAGGATCGGGCCCTAAAAAGGCTGGCTTTGAACTGATCTGGCTCAAACTCTTACGGGATCAGAAACCACTTCAGTTTACATTTATGCTGTTTAAGTATTCAGGAGATGATGAATATTAAAGAATTTCCTGCTGGGGGTTCAGGCTTGAATGAACCAGTCTAAACACGGTGCACGCAATGGCCACGAACAAGCAGCTCCGCATGACTCTGGGGAGCGTGGGGACGCTGGCTGTGGGCTGGGAGAGTCCAGTGGTAGCTGACCAAAGGGGCGTGATCCCAGGAGACACTGCCTGCCCTCCCCCCAAGGCAGCTGATAGCAAGCAGGTCACGCAACGCGCTTCACGCGCTTTGAACAGGCTCTCAGAGCCTGGGAGCTGCCACACAAAGGCTTGATTTGGGCTTTAACACTTGGGGCCAGATTCGTCCAGCTGATCGGGAGAGGGGAACAGACGCTTTGTTGTTCATGTTTCAGTGCGTAGCAAGCGCTGCCTGCCGGTGGGACTGGGACACAGCAAAGAACAAACCACCCCAGTCACAGATAACGCCTGGCACGGTATGTCTGCCTAGGACACTGGTTCTCAGCCCGGGGCCCCCTGAGGGGCCGCAAGCAGGTTTCAGGGGTTCTCCAAGCTGGGCCAGAATTACACTCGCTGGGGCCTAGGGCAGAACGCTGAAGCCGGGGGCCCTGAGCCCTGCCACCTGGGGCTGAAGCTGAAGCTTGAGCAATGTAGTTTGCGGGGGCCTCCGTGGCATGGGCCCCCTGGCAATAGTCCTGCTTGCTACCCCCTAACGCCAGCCCTGGTTTTTATCTGCAGCAAACCAGCTATTGTGGCACAGGTGGGCTGTGGAGTTTTTATAGCATTTTTTTGGGGGGGGGGGGGGGGCTCAGAAAGAAATAGGTTGAGAACCTCTGCTCTAGGAAACCAGCACGTCTAGCATCTCACGCAGGCTCTGGCCCTCTCGTTAACGGCTGATGTTCTGTAAGTCATTAGAACAAACCATGACTGTCCGCTACAGAATCCCCTCTAATAGCAGGGAGGGGTGTTTTTCCCACTGTATATTTGCGTGGCTTGTCTAGCTACATGTGTCGCTTGTTTTTGTGGTTGTCTGCGCTGGCCTCAGAAGAACTCAGCAGAGTTTGACTGGAGCATCAAATCCAAGGGCTGTCCTGGAACAATGGTTATAGTGGGAGTGATGAATTACCACTGCCACAGCCCTAGTTCTCTAACTTCAGCACCCTGATTCAATCTGCCCCTGCTGCACTGCGGTTACCTGCATGTGAACGCCACTCCTGATCTGTCTACCCATCCCCTACTGCTCCCAAAGACGGCTACCCCTGCTCCCTGCAATGTTTGCATTCTTGTTACTGCTGTGCAGGAGATGTCAGAACAATGTGATTGCACTAAACGGTACAGTGAAGTGGAGTTGGCCCTTGTCCAGCATGCAGGTCTTCACACGGGCTCTAAAAGATCCAACCGTATCCAGCCAGCTGTGCTCCATCTGGGAGGTTTAAAGTTAGAGCTACTGTGGGTGAAAACTAAGCGATGTTTTGTGGGAGGAAGAAATAGCAAAAGGTCTCGGACTAATTGGAGCTGGCAAATGTTTCCCAGGTCTGACTTGCGAACCTTAAAATGTTTACATGGAGATCACATTTAATGTACAGCCAGTGCCCTTGTTACGGAGGAGAGAAAACTTCTTCATTTAAACAAAATGCCGAGAGTCCGTCCCTTCCTGGCTCTCAGAATATTTCCTAATTATATGTCTCCTTCTCTAACCTTGTGTTCCAAGCGCCAGGTGGAGGAGAGCAGCATAATGAAAACCGTTAAAAATGCTCCGTTTCCTTTGCAAAGCAGCTCAGGGTCGCTGCTGTGGGCACCGACTGGAACAGGCGTGCCCCATGTGTGCTTTGTGTCAGGATGATGGCATGCTGCTCTGTCTGTTCCAAAGGACTGCGTGGGGTAGAAGGAGAAACCATCCCCGGACGGGACAGCCCTTTCTTCTAGTGATGTGTTGGTGGTGTCATTTGATGCTGGGGTACATAGATTTGTCAAGTCTTTGTTTTTATGCGTGCTGTGGAGCCTGTGTTGATGGTGGTGCGGGACAGGTTGTAGGTAGCTCTGTTGTAGAGAGTAATTTTTTACTCGATGCTAGTGTTAGAGCATATTGGGAATGGACCCTTTGAATAGAAAAGGGGAGTTGACTCTCTCCTGATCATTTTGTCCGTCCTGCAAACACTTTGCAAGCTAGCTTGCAAACATAATGCAATGAGATGGGCCTACAAAATAACCAGGAGGGGTTGAGGCAGCATCCTTGCAGTCCAGCTCAGGAAGGGTATTGCATGCTTAGGGGACAGCACGGAAGAAAGTACAGGGAGGGAGTGGGAGAGGTGGACAGCACAAAGGATGGAGGCTGGCAGTGTGGGTGGAGAAGCAGGGAGTGACAAGGAACAAGGCTGGGAAAGTGGGAGGGGCAGGCCCTGGAGGTGAGCAGAAGATGCTTGAATTGGATGTGCTGGAAAAGGGGGAGCCAGCGAGTCTGCTTCAGGATTTGTACAGGACGCCTGAGCAATGTGTGTTCTGGGGCCGCCGAGTCCCAGTGCTGCCGTGGGGTAGATCAGAGGTCAGGGTCTGGGGCCACCCACACTGGGCGCAGGGGGAGTGAGCGCCTGGCACTGCTCTCGGGAACCTCCCTCCCTCACACCCAGCCAAACGAGGAGGGGCAAACCAGGGCTGGGAGCGTGAGTGTGTCTGGCGTTGGGCCTTTGAAGAAGAGATGGCGTCTGCCTGACCGAGAAGGGGAAGAGCATCTTCGTACACTGATTAGCCAACCTAGCGCGGAGGCTCAATGGGAGCAGGTGGCAAAAGCACAAAGTATAGAAGGGTGACCTTAACAGAGGGTTAGATGTTGGGGGGACACATGGGATACTCCAATAGGGTCAAAGAAGCAACAAGAAGATGATCAGTGGGGGAATCTGATCAACATTTTAGATGTCTGTACACAAATGCCAGGAGAATGGGGAAGAGCTGGAAGTATTAGTCCATAAGCTAAAGTATGATTTAACTGGCAGCACAGAGGCTCGGTGGGAAAAGTCTCATGACTGGAATATTGGTAGAGAGGGGGATAGCTTGTTCAGAAAGGACGGGCTGGGGAAAAGGGAGGAGGTGTGCATTGTGCATGAAGGATATAGACAATTCTGTGGTCCAGAAGGAGGCGGGAGGCAGACCATTTGAGGGTCTCCGGGTAAAGATAAAAGAGTTAAAGATGGAGTGACATCATACTATAGACCACCAAATCAGGAAGAGAAAGTTGATGAGGCATGTCTAAAACAAATAACAGAAATATCCAAATCACAAGACCTAGTACTAGAGGGGGACTTGAACTACCCAGACATCTGTTGGGAAAGTAATACGGCAAAACACAACATTTCCAATAAGTTCTTGCAATGTGCCAGGGACAGGGCTGGCTCTGGCTTTTTTGCCGTCCCAGGCAAAAAAGCCTCCGGCCGCGCCCCCCCCCCCCAGCGCGGCAGGGGAGGGCGCGGAGTGGGAGGGCGGTGAGCCCCGGCCGGGGCTCCGCTCTCCCCGGCGGCCGGGGGGTGGGCGCCGGGGGGGAGGGCGGCCGGAGCCCTGGGAGGAGGGCGGAGTGCCCGGCCTGGGCTCCGCTCTCCCTGGCGGCCAGAGCCAGAGTGCCGCACCGCACCGCCCCCCTCCAGGTGCCGCCCCAAGCACAAGCTTGGTGGCTGGTGCCTGGAGCCAGCCCTGGCCAGGGATGACTTTTTGTTCCAGAAAGTGGAGGAAGTAACCAAGGGACAGCCATTTTAGACTGGACTCTGACCAACCAGTAGGAATTGGTAGCGAATCTGAAGCTGAAAGGCAATTTGAGAGACAGATCATGAAATGAGAGATTTCATGATTCCTAGGGCAAGGAAGGCATGAGAGCAGCAGAACAGGGATAATGGACTTCAGAAAAGCAGACTTCAACAAACTCTGAGAACTGGTGGGTAAAATCCCATGGGGAAAAAGGAGTTCGGGGGAGCTGGCAGCTACTCAAGGAGGCAGTATTAAAGGTGAAACTTCAAACTATTCCAGTGCAAAAGAAAGAGGAAGAACAGTAAGAGTCCAATATGGCTCCATCAGGGGCTCTTTAATGACCAGGAATCAAAAAGGGATCCTACAAAAAGTGGAAACATGGTCAAATAGCTAAGGAGGAGTGCAAAAAACCAGCACAAGTATGTAGGGACAAAATCAGAAACTGGAGCAAATTATTAAACAATCAATCTGTAAGCACCTGGACGATAATAGGATTGATTACAAGGAATAGTTAGCAAGGATTTATCAAGAACAAATCATGCCAAACCAACTTAATTTCCCTCTTTGGTAGGATTACTACCCTAGTGGATGGGGGGAAGCAGTAAGGCTTTTGACACAGTCCCACATGACATTCTCATAAGCAAATTAGGGAAATATGATCTAGATGAAATTACTATAAGGTGGGTGCATAATTGATTGAAAGATCATACTCAGAGAATAGTTATCACTGGTTTGCTATCAAACTGGGAGGGTGTATCTAGTGGGGTCGCACAGGGCTTAATCCTGGGTCCTGTACTAGTCAATATTTGCTTATAAAATTTGCAGATGACACCAAGCTGGGAGGGGTTGCAAGCACCTTGGAGGACATGTTTAAAATTCAAAATGACCTTGACAAATGGGAGAATCAGTCTGAATTCAACAAGATGAAATTCAATAAAGACAAGTGCAAAGTACTTCATTCAGGAAGGAAAAATCAAATGAACAACTACAGAACGGGGAATAATTGGTTAGGGGGTCATACTGCTGACAAGGATCAGGGGGTTCTAGTGGATCACAAACTAAATGAGTTATCAGTGTGCTGCAGCTGCAACAAAGGCTAATATGATTCTTGGGAGTATTGACAGGAGCGTTGTATGTAAGACACGGGAGGTAATTGTCCCGCTTTGCTCTGGGGAGGCCCCAGCAGGAGTACATGTCCATTTCTCGGCACCACTATTTAGGAAAGATGTGGACAAATTGGAAAGAGTCCAGAGGAGAGCAACAAAAATGATAAAAGGTTTAGAAAAGCTGAGATGTGAGGAAAGGTTAAAACAAACAGGCACATTTAGTCTTGAGAAAAGCAGTTTAAGGGTGACCTGATAACAGCCTTCTGATCTCTTAGGGGCTGTTATAAAGAGGAGGGTGACCAATTGCTCTCCCTTCCACTGAAGGTGGGACAAGAAGTAATGGGTTTAATCTGCAGCCAGGGGGGGATTAGGTTAGATATTAGGAAAAACTTCCAAACTCTAAAGGTAGCTAAGCTCTGGAACAGGCTTCCAAGGGAGGTCATGGAGTCCCCATCATTGGAAGCTTTTAATAACAAGTTGACAAACATCTGTCTGGGCTGGTCTCGGTTTACTTGGTCCTGACACAGTGCAGGGGGCTGGGCGTGGTGCCTTCTCGAGGTCCTTTCCAGCCCTGCATTTCTATGATTCTATGAATAAAGGAGACAAAATTGCACAGGGTTCCAATCCAGGCCTCCCTTCCCTGATCCAGCCAAATGTGAGTGTTTCCTTGGCCTTGGCTGCAGTTAAAGCATGGTAAATAAAACTGTTCTTGGTCATTTTCTGCCCTTCCTGCAGACAGTAACAATGGGACCTTGACAATTGAAGCAGATGGTTTTGCACAGGATGTCTGTTTCACATCTAATTGACAATTAGAGGGAATAGCACCCTGCCTTGTCATTTGCATGTTGAAAAGGAACACGATGATATCAAATCACACAATTCCTATTCATCGCAGAGCCTAGGTGTTGCTCCCTGTGTTACTCTGGTCGGAGCATTGCTGTTTGGGCACAGCTCCAAATCCTTTATTTCAAATAAACCCCTGGCGTTGCAGCATTTCTTGGTGGCAGCCCTGGCTGCGACAGATGTCTTTCCGAGCACCATTACGACGACGCAGTGCAGGCTATTACGAGCTGTCGGAAGAGAGGCCAGTGTTTGTGAGACATGGGTGCGGACGAGGGCTTCTGTTGGGATCTTGAACTCCAGGGCAAAGCAGGCTGTCTTGGCATCTGGCGGTTTCCATTATAAGCCAGCTTTGCAGAGTGTATAGTGACTCCAGGTAGAATCATAGAGCCACAGGGCTAGCAGGGCCCCCAAGGGTCATCTGGTCTAACCCCTGCCAAGATGCAGGATTTTTATGTCTACAGCACCCAAGACAGATGCTTTCCAGCCTCCTTTGGAAAACCTCTGGCGAAGGAGCTTTCACAACCTCCGGAAGTGTCTGTTCCATTGGCCCATTCTTCTTACAGTTAGGGAGTTTTTCCTGAGATTTAATCTAAACCTCCTATGCTGTAGTTTGAACCCATCACCCCTTGTCCTGCCCTTTGTGGCAGGAGAGAACAACTTTTCTCCATCTTTTTTATGGCAGTCTTTCAAGTATTTGAAGACGGCTCTCATATCCCCCCTTAATCTCCTCTTTTCCAAACTAAACATCCCCAGGTCCTGCAGCCTTGGTACAAATGGTACCTTCAGGTACAGCTCTGGCTGTCAAGGGCCCACCAGGTAACTTTAGCATGTACCTGGGCTGTTCAGTGTAGACTCATAGACTTTAAGGCCAGAAGGGGCCATTGTGATCATCTAGTCTGACCTCCTCACACTGCAGGCCACAGACCCTCACCCAGCCACTCCTGTAATAGACCCATAACCTCTGGCTGAGTTACTGACGTCCTCAAATCATGGTTTAAAGACTCCAAGTTACAGAGAATCTGACATTTACACCAGTTTAAACCTGCAAGTGACCCATGCCCCACGCTGCAGGAAGGTGAAAACCCCCCAGGGTCTCTGCCCAGCTGACCTGGGTGAAAATTCTTTCCTGACCCAACTATGATCCGTTAGGCCTTGAGCATGTGGGCAAGACCCACCAGGCAGATACAGCATCTCTTTTGTTCCTACAAAACTTTTCTCTCTTCCCAGTCAATGTGGGGGTCTGGAGCTTCAGGTGACAGCGAATCTAAGGGAAGCTCAGCCCAGACCTCAGGGCTCCAGCTGGCTTGGGCTGGAGCCATGTGAGCTCAGGGATTTGTATAATGCCAACTCACACATCAAGCCAGGTTTGTCAGAGACTGGGACAGGTTCCAGTGGGAGACCTACTGAAAAAACCTTGGGATAAAAATGGTCCAAGTCCCAGATCTTTGAAGACAGCTGAAGCCAGGTGAGCTCTGTGAGGCATCGGGCTTGATTGCAAACATTTTGCTACAGCTCGGCATGCCTCTTGTTTCTCTCTTGGATCCTGTGTCGCCTCATGTCCATAGGTAGGTCGGTCTCTATTGCAGAAATGACCCATGGAGCGTCTCGAGTGCTGTAGGAGTCGGTCCATGGAGCCTGGGCACCGTCCACCAGCTGCTGCAAAGTCTTTCTTACAGCTTGAACTGCTTGGTTTTTAAATGGGTATTTCCCTCCTCCGTTTAGCACCTGTAACTACAGGTCGTAATGAACTGGAGGAAATGTTAATCACATTAAGGGACTGATTTAACACTACAGGCAAATTAGCAATGGGGCTTAAACTCTTTCCCCTCCTCCCAACAGTAGCTGGCTACGATGTCTAGCTGTCTGCACCCCACAGCAGAGTGAGCCAGGCTAGGGATGGTGTTTGAGTCTTTGCCGCAGACATCCCCACTTTCTGGTCAGAGCCTTTACACACACTGGGCATGTGGTTTGCTGAGGTTTAATATAACTTATGGCCAGCGCAAGGCGGCTTTGTGTTCACAGCCATGTGTGCACTGGGCAGCCCCGCAGGGAGGTGGCTGGCTAGCCTATATTACAGTTACAAGGGCAGTGCTATTTCACTACAGGCTGAACTTTAGTTCTGACATCCTATTACTGAAATCTCGTCCCCCCTCGCTGTGCAATCTGGGGTTAGCATTTTGGACTTGGCATGCACATTAATCACGTCACCGAAAGGTCTGCCTTGTCACCAGCTTTGGGCATTTTCATCAAGTCTTCACAGTATATTGGAGCAAGTGCACTGTCTCCCTTAACAAGTAAATAGAGGGCTTCAATGATCAAAATTATACACTGGCCATTACAATTTATATGCTAGCTTATAAAATCCACACTCAAAGGAAATATTTCCCCCCAAACTCTCCCGGTAGCTAAACGGTGGGGAAGCTGTTCAGGGCGGCAGTCTCCTAAGAGAGGAACTATTGAACAATCAAAGATAATTGGCTCTGAAAAGGGGAAGTCCAGCTCTCACTTAGGGGCAGGACTGAGTCTTGTCTGAGAGAATGCAAATAATCCGAGACAAAGGCCCTATTAGGTCAACTAGCCCATCCCCCTCACAACCTGGATTGCACGTTTACTAGCATTTCATCCAGTCCACTTTTACATGGGCCAAACAACGGGGATTCCACTGCTTCCCATGGGAAACTCTGCCACGGCCTCACACACCTCTCTCTCAGTTTCCTAACCATCCCCTTCCTTAACGTCCCCACAGGATTCCTAGTTGTACACGATGCTAAATAAGTCCTTGGTGTTCACCCCCCGTGAATATTTACAGACTGTTATCCCCATGTCCTCCTGAGTTGTTGGGTAGCCAAGCTGTACAAGGTTAACTCTTTTAAACTTCCACCCAAGTCAATCCGTCTGCCTCCATGGTCCATTTTATTGCTTTTCTGTGAGCTCTCCAGTTTAAGATGTTTCTGGTAATGAGATCCTTAGAGCTGAGCACAGAATTCCAGATGTGGCCACACCAGAGCCATGTAGTAGTGCTACTGCTCAGGGCACCATTATTATTTCTCCGTAGTGCCTGCAGTACACTAAGTGCAACACAAGATTAGTCTCCATTACAGATAACCTCACCAAAGCATTGCATTGGAACATAAGAACGGACATACTGGGTCAGACCAATGGTCCATCTAGCCCGGTATCCTGTCTGCTGACAGTGGCCAATGCCATGTGCCCCAGAGGGAATGAACCGAACAGGGAGTCACTGAGTGGTCCATCCCCTGTCGCTCATTCCCTGCTTCTGGCAAACAGAGGCAAAGGAAACTCAGGGCCCAGGGTTGCATCCCTGACCATCTTGGCTAACAGCCATTGATGGATCTATCCCTCCATGAATGGATCTAGTTCTTTTTTGAACCCCATTATAGTTATGTAGAGAGGCCAGTGTATTCTAAATTGGCCACTCTTGTTTGGCGACTTAGTGTGTGAGTGATTCAGTCTGAGACATGGAGGGGCCGATTCTCAGAGGTGCTGGGCACCTGCAGCTCCCATGTATTGTACCTGGATTTATGGGTGCTCAGCACCTCTGAAAATCAGCCGCATTGATGGTATCTCCCAACAGCAGCTGCCCCTTTTGAAGATATTGATCACAATGGCCATTTTTGCCATCCAAACTGCTCCAAAGCTGCCAGGCAATTTGGAAGAGCAGAGATAATTGAGTTGTGTCTGGGGGGGGGGGGGGGTGAAGGGGGGGGGGCGGGGTAAGGGGAGGGGGGGGGGGGGGGGGGGGTAGTGAGAACTCAGCCAGAACCCTGCCATGGTCTCCTGCTAGTGTGAGAACATTGTGAGGGTGTGCGTCTCCCCCTGCCTCACCAGTGAAAAGGGCTCTGGTTGGTACCCCCTCCGCATCCCCCTCGAAATGAAAATCTATTGTTACCATGCCGACATGGGGGACAAAGAAACAACCCCCTCCTGATCTGAATGACTGAGCTTGTCTGTGTCACCAGTGACCTCACCCACAGATAATGTGACTATGTAATAAGCAGAAGTTTGTGTCCTTTTTAACATCAAACATGTAGGAAAGACACAGAGCGAATGGCATCTTCTACGGGCCATGCGGACAGTCCCATTCATTCACTAGAGGTTGTGGTTGCTGGGTTCAGAAGTTGCTCTCACTGATGTTACCAGACCAGTGAGTCAAGAATGGAGGCTGGTGATTCAAATGCCCCCAGATTCCTTTTAAGTCTCATTCAGCTTCTGAAGGAGCCATCAAAACTAAACAAGATCTCTCTTGAGCACTAGCTTCGCACAGGTTTAGCTGCTTGGAAGAGATTCGTCTAGCTAAAAGTACACTCGTTGCCGGGGCCCAGCTCCTCAAAGGTGTAACGCCCATTGATTTCCCTTTGGTGTCTAAGTCGCCCTGAGGGCCGTGGCCCGGACGCCTACCAGAAAGCACCAGAGAAGCTTGACAATTGCTCAGGGATCTGTAGGGATCTATAACAAGGCAGTTCCTGGGGGTGGGGGGTATGTGTGCCCCAGTGACTGACTGGTCTGACCCGAGATGTGCAGGGAGCTGAGCCATAATTCACCTTTCACAGTTAGAGCAGATCTTTAACGGCCTCGTTCTTCTGAGTGTAAAACGGAGCCCAGCAGGATATCTGTGTCACCGGCCAGCTCCCCCGCTCAGTAGAAGCTCCTGGCCTTGTGCCCTCCGGGGAAGGGGGAAATGGCTGCTTGCCCTTGAGGTGTGTGTTTCAAGTCCCAGCACCAGCCTGCCGGGTCTGGGTTCTGTACAGTGCAGCCTGTGGGGAGGGGTAGGTAAGATACAGGTGTGGAGTAAGGCGCTCATGCAAAAGCCTGTAAAGAGAGTAGCTCTGTCAAACTCAGGCCCAAGGCCTAAAGACGTAAGAACCAACCCCCCAGCGCCCCTAGATCACGGGACAGAATGCTGTGATACACAGCCTGACTAAACTGCTGGCAAGGAGCCAGAGGACGCCAGTTGATATCCACTTTAGATATTTTAAGTTAGGAACATCAGCAGGCTTTTGACCACAAGAATGCCATGGTGACTAATTGACCTATATGCAATAAGTTTGAGGTGAAAGGCCTAGTAACCTATGGGAGAAGGGCACCCCAACATTCGCATGGTGAGGAAATACAGATAAGGACAAGGGGCTGAAACCCCTACTGAAAAGGCATTGGGCATCGTGGGCATCAGTGTAACCCATGGAGAAAGCTGCATCCTGGCTACATGTGATTGGGAGATGCTAACGTGACCGCTGGTGGTGGTGAGGAGGGTTGGGGTGGTGACTACACTGGGATTTTCCTAAGGGATGGTGTGAGTTCGTGGATGCTCAGGCGTGGGACGTTTTCACTGTGCTGTACTATCTCAATCTACTTTGCTGGGTTGGAGAGTTTGTACTTTGCTAACAGTGCTTATAAAAATATTACAAGAACAGACCACCTTTCCTAAGTGTAACTGTCTGGCTTGTGCACACTGGGGTCCTCATAATACCTCTAATATTTCTGGCTCTGGTCACGAGGCAGAACCCTGCCAGACTATAGAGTGTTTTGCTAATTAATCAGAACGAATACAAAACCAGTAGCTATGCGAATCACCAGTGTTTTAGGGTAGACATCCAGCTGGCTTCGGGAGGTGATGTGGTTTGGAGGAACGCGCACAGACTGGAGATTCGGGCTGACTTGAGTTGAAATCCTGGCTCTGCCACTGACTTGCCATGGGTGAGTCACTTCACCTTTCCGTCTTGATTTCTGCTTCTGTAAACTGGGGGAGGGAGGTTTAATAATTTTCACTCCCCTGCCTCACTAGAGGGTTGTGAGGATCAGTGAGTTCAGGTCTGTACATGGCTTTGCACATAGAAAACTACATAATACAATGATATTACTTAGCATTTGCAGAGTGCTTTCCAAATGTCTCAGCGACCAGAGTGGTGAGTGCAGTGTAACTGGTGTGCAGGGCACGAAGCCTCTGCTGCACTTGGACCATGCATGGAAGAAAGACACTTCTGGGGAAGCCTGTCTTGGCAAGCAGGAATCATTGTCTCGTAGCTGAAAACTTCCAGTCATAGTGAAGGAATATTCCAGGCACCTTCTACACATTCAGGCTCAGATGCTCAAGTGGTGAAACGGGGCAGTGCCATTGGAGTCAGTGCGTTTGGAAGGCTTGTGGTGCAGAACTCAATGAAGTTAATGGTGCTGTGCTGATCTGTGTCACCTGGGGATCGGGCCATCAGTCTGTAATGAGCCACTGTATCAGGAGGTTCCCTGCACGTACCCAACCTGCAATGCTTGAATTCCTGTCTGCAGCACTTGGGAAATCCAGGATGCGTTCCATTTCCATGGCCTCTGTCACAGGGATGGGGGATCCCGAGGTACCAGCTGCCCAATGTGCCCCTAGTGTAAGGGGAGACTGAAATGACTGGGTGTGGGAGGTTCCTGGCGCTAGGGAGGGAGGGAGGAGCACACGGGGCCGGAGAGAGGGGGCAGTTTGATACTAAAGTGAGTCCAAGCCTCACTAAACAAACGGCAGGAATGGAGAGTGAAGCACATCTCATAACGATGCGTAACAAGCTCCCTCTGCCGTGCCAGGAGTAACAAGGACTGGCTATGTGCACGCTGGGCTTTGAAGACTCGTCCATGTACCAGGCAGTAATAACCACAGCTCTGGAAACATTTAAATACGTGGCCTGGAAGATCTCTGGCCAGAGAAGGCACTTTGCTGAGGCTCGAACAATCCTACTTGGACAATGGCTGGCACAGGGGGTTCCAGCTCCTTGATGCTAGGCACATTACAGGCTCGAGGCTTTCTGGGATGGCAGAAAGTGCTGGGCGCGGATGTGTTGGAGCAGACGTTGACCTTCACTCACTGCCGCTTTGATTGCTCTTCTCCAACCATCGCAGGTGTTCCTGAAGGTGCAACTTTAACCCTTAGCTTCCGATCCATCCTTGCACGGCGTGCCCATGGTCAATAATTTATGACAGGCTTCTCTGTGTCTATCAGGTATTCTCTGTCAGATGGCGGGCAGCCCCACAAAGCCCTGCATGTCTGCACTGTGTCCGATCCTGCTGGGGAGCTGCCCCTGTACCAGGACATCACAGGCATCAAACAGGAGACAACCAAAAAGCAAACGCGCAAACAGGCCTGCCCAGTTCCACGCTAAGCTCTTTATTTGAGCAAAGGAGGCAGCAAGGCCTGGAGGTTAAACTCTTGGCATAGTAGTAGCACAGGGCAGAGCGGAGTGTCCAGCAGCAACACTGCTTGATCCATGTCCGAGAGCAGAACTAAGGACAGGCTTGGAGCGGGATCCCCCCACTTGGTTTTGGCTCAGTGCCTGTCACCCCCCTGCATTCTGCTGCTCCCTTTCCCTTGTCTGGGGCAGTCCCGTGACTCCAAGGGGTTGGAAAGTTTCAGGGAAGTTTCCAGGCCTTTGGCTACGTATGCAAACTGCATGTTTGCAATGTGTGAGGTGCCCCCTCCCCCCAGTGTAGGCAGGCAGTTTGTCTAAGAGGGGTGGGGTGGTCACACAGCCAAGACAAGGTGCAGAACCGTCCAGAGTTGTCGTCGTCGACCCCCCCGGCAACGTGTGTTGGAATCCTTGTGCAAGAGCTTCTCGTTGCCCTGAGCGCCTCGGGACTCGGAGCTTTGTGATTGTGAGGATAGCGCTCAGGCGCTGAGCCCCTCTGACGCCATCGCTCAGCTGCCCCCTCCTGAGGGGAGCCAGGAGCAGAGGGGCATTTCTAGGCGACGGATCAGCATTGTGGAGGTGTCCCTGCATCCCATTACCTGTCGCTTAGGGAAACAGCGAGCGGCCTGACTAATCGGCTTCAGAACACAGGCTGTGCTGGGGCTCTGACCTCTGACCTGAACAGATGTGAAAGAGGAACAGGGTGATGCAGGGCTGAGCGTGAGAACGAGGCCGTTTGTGCCAGTACCCGCAGTGCTGCTTCTTGCTGGGCTTGGAGCCCCCTTTGTGTTGGCCGAGTCTGGCGACAGTGTGAGCGCGGGGCAGAGAGAACGCAGCTCAGGCCACACGTAACGCTTGGGTCGGATATTACTTGACAGAAAGCCAAGTTCTCTTCTGAACTATCCGTAAACAGCTGGCAAAAGTGACCCAGGAATGTGCTGTGTCAGGCGCAGCTGAGACTCTTTCTCCTTGTGTGTGTGTCTGGCTAGCCCCGTGCTATCGCACGCTTACCAATCTGTCCCACCTTGTATCCCCCTGGGAGACCTCTACCTGCTCCGGACCTGAGGAGGAGCTCTGTGAAACTGGAAAGCTTGTCCTTTCCACCAGCAGAAGTTGGTCCAATACAAGGTATCACCTCCCCTCCCTTGTCTCCCTTTTCTACACGTTAGTCTGTGTCCCTTGTTCTTCTCTCTCTCTGCAGCAGGTCTGGGTGTTGGGCACTCCCATCCCATTCCTTTATATCCGGAGTGCCTTGGCTCCAGGAGTGCTAGACCCACCCAGTCCTCAGCACCTGGCTTCTCCACCCCGGAATATTTGGTACATGGTTTAATGTGGGATGCAAATACAAATGGCGTAAGTGCCTGTGGAGACCAGACAAAACTGGCTCAGCCCAGCATGGTTCAGTCTCCCTGCACCAGTTTTGAGAATGGTTTTGTCTGGTCTACACCAGCACATAACCACCTTTAACACTGATCTGGCTGCACACCAGGTTAGCAAGGCGTACAAACCGCTCGACTGCAGCCGGGGCTGTAGAGGAAGCTGTTTAGCATGACTCCTTTCTCTCAGACCCTGGCCAGTAAGTCTGACTGCACATGTACCCTAGCAAGAGACTTGCCCCGCTCCTCCCGTGTTAGGTCAGTCTCTGCTCTGTCACGTCACCAGGGAGTTTCGTCCACACGCAGTCATGGTTGCTCACAATATGGCAGCGATGCATTGACCGAGCTATTGATCGAGCTGGGCAAAGAAAGGTCATTCCATTTCATGGAAGATCTGGATATTTTGAAATCTGGTTTCACTCCAATTTGGAACAAAACCCCAAATATCACGTGAAAGGGAATGGAGTCCCCGTTTCAGGACAGTCTGCCTGCCGGGCTGCCCCAGACCCAAGGACCCTGGAAACTCGGGGGTTCTTGATGCTGAGGCAGTCCAGTAGGTGGGCTGCGAGGAGCTGGGTGGGTGAGCTGCCAGCAAGTTTCTGTCGGAACTTCATAGAAATCAAACGTCTCTGAAAAAGGTTTTGATTTTGACAAATCGGCAAATTCCAATGACAGAATGTGACGTATCCATTGACTGATGTGGCATTACTCCTGATTACAAAGGGTGTGTCAGAATCACACTCACCTGTATAAACCTCAAGACAGCTCTCATTTGAATTCCTAAATACCTGTGAGAATAACTGAGGTTCAATGTATAAATCAATAGCTAATTTGAAGGAAAAAAAGGAACACCACTATAATTTAATGCTTCAGCAAAGCCTAAAGGGATTGGAGCACAAAAAACCTACTCTTCCATCTTTAGCTTGGCGTGGTACTTTAAACCTCACGCGGCACCTCCGTAGGAGCCATTTCATCATTGGGGGGGAATTACATCAGAGAAGAAATTGACATTCTGCTCTGTGATATTCCTCAACCATCTGCATTAGGGCTAAACTAATTGGATCCAACCATCTCTCTCCATCTGGAGAACGAGCAGTTTCCTTCTAAGGCCTTTGGAAATTTGGAACATGAAAAAACACAAATAAGAATATTTTATGTTGTTCAATCTGGAGGATCCGTTACAAAGGGTCAGTTATTCAGAGGAGAGCACGACCCAGTCAGTTGTCACTATACAAATAATAATTCCATCTACAACAAAACTGACATGGACAAGATGTTCAGGCTGCCTGGCTGAGTACGCAGGTTGGGAAATGCTTGATTTAAAGCTGCGTGGCTAGTTTGTATGCATTACAATAGCACTTCAGTCCCAAGAGTCTCTCTTGTGTCTCAGGTAACGCAGTAGTGTCTCACTCCCTCTCCTTGCACATGCTTCGTGTAGCACCGTGCACCACAGTGTGTCTGCCAAACCAGCTGCGAAAGTCACTCGTGTGCATGATGCCAGTGTGGCCATGATCGAAAGCCACGGAGGTCAAGGGGAGTCTTTCCACTGATTTCAGTGCCGTTTGGTGGGGCGCATGTCGCACCCGGCACCTTTCCCTGTGTGCTTTACAAGACACGTCTCACCAGGAGGTGGACGATCCTGCATGGTATGATCTGATAAAAATCACTGGATGTGTTATTTGAGAAGCAGTACGTGGCATGTACTACAGCCGGCGTCCTAAGACATCTAAGGGAGCGAGGCACGATTAACTTGGGCATTTCCTTCGTTTTTGAATCTTTGCAGTCTTCATTTTTTTTTTAAAATAAAGTTTTTTGATGGAAATTCCTAGGTGTTTTTCCTTACTCCCCTCCCCCCAAATTAGAAAAAAGGAAAGATGCCTCCCCCGCCGAGGTTCATAGCAGGGAGCACCTGACCTGTGCCCAGAGTCTATCCTACAAGACACCTTCCCGGGGACAGTAAATTCTGTTCCTTGCTGCTTGTGGAATGAACTGCTGGTCCTGCTCTGTGCGCCGCAAGGCAACCTGGGGGCCTTGTGCCTCGACTTGGAATGCTCACAGATGTGTCAAGCAGAACTGGGCTGGGCGGTCCCTTGTTCCGGGCAAGAATGGCTGGGAATGTCTGTGTCTGCCAAGTGACAGCTGTATCCTGCTACGAACCTCACCGGGGGGTAGGGCTTGCTGCGCTCACATCGTGCCTTTTCTGGGCATGTGGGCAAAGGCTGCATCGCATGAACCAGGCAGGGGCTCTCCGTGGCCCAGCTGGCTGGAGCAGTGCTGAGCTGGTCTCTCCTCCTCAGGCTGTGAGGGGCTCGTCCCAGCCGCTCTGGCCGAGCCTCAGCATCATCTCACTAGCTTTGCAACGGACCGTTCGCAACCCCGGCTCACTCTGTGCAAATGCCTCCGCTCGAGCCTTGTCCGTTTCCGGCCCAGCTCTCGCGACTGTCTGTCGGCTACACTGATGCTTTGAAGCTGCGTTCTAAGAGCCCCTAATGTGATAAACATTTTCAGCTTTACAGCCCTTCCTGGGCCCTCATCTACTTACCCTTTAGAAATCTTTGGTTGAAGCACACGTCTGCTCCCTCCTTTGTAAGGCCAAATGTAAAGGAACAGTCTGATATTGGAGCGCTTCCCTCAGCCCTTGCCCTATTTCCTACGCAGACGCTATTGTTGGGAGGCTCAGCCTTGGGCCTCCTCGGCAGTGGGTTGGAAATGGCTTTTCTGCCAGGAGTGTGGGATTCGTGGGCCTCGTGGTCAATGTTTCTCCTTTTCTTTGAATCCCGTTTTCCTGTAGGAATTCTCAATCTTCCAACTGCCCCCAGCCCTGGCTTTGCATCACCTTGACACTCCCCTCCTGGCCACAGGGCCTTCGGCAGCTGCTCCTAACCAATAGATTTGTGCAGGAATAAATGCAGATAGGGCTCTCGTTAGATGTCCATTAATGACTTCCATTTTTTCCTATGGGCAATAACCATTTCCCTTGAGGTCTCTCAAACCCATTCCCTCAGTTTGCTGTATCTGCCTCATGTAACGCTAGTTACTTTGAAATATCCTCCCCCCTTTACCGTGGTTGCTGACTCCCTGAATGCACAGGACAGGGCAATGCAGATGGGAGCATTGCTCCAGGGCAGGGAATTAGGACAGGGCCTGGCTTGCCAGGTTCACTGTCCTTTCCTGGCTCTGCGCCTCTACTCAGACCTGCCTTGGGGTTCTTCAGGGGCTCCTGCCCCTGTATCAGGGGGTTGTTTTCTGGGACTTGGCAGATTGTTTTCCCATCGGTAGCAATTCCACAGTGGTACTTCTGGCAGAGAAGTCATTGATGCGCCCGTGACACTTTGTACCTCAAAGCAGCACCCTGGAACCCCGTATTCACCACTGTCCTATAATGATGCTATGTTGTGTAGAAAGTCTGCCTTGTGAGGTATCGTTTTAAAAGTCTTGATCTGTTGAATGTTAATATCCTGGTGGATTGTATGTGCTATCATTGTGTGTGAGGTTATGAAGTATTGTTGTCTATGGTACTGAAATATGTTGGAAACACCCACAACCAGCCTTTCAGGTACAACAGTGGAGCACCCAGACAGCATTAATGGTTCAGCAACACCCATCAAGGAAAAATCCACTATCCCTTGACCAATGGGAACTGCCTGATCCCCATGTCACAGCAAAGATCTTTCCAGCAAACTGGAAGAAAGTATAAAAGAAGGGAAGTGACATCATCACTTGGCCTCTCTCACCCCCCAACTCCACACCTGGAGGATGGTCTGGAGGAGGACAAAGACTTTGAACTGGGGAAGGGTGGTCCCAGGCTCGGAAAGCATCTCAGTCTGTGTGTTGAGGATCTGTAACCTGCTTGTATCATCTGTCAGGGTGAGACACTGCTTGATTCAAATCCTGCTTATTTGTAGAACTTAAACTGCAAATTTATTTTTATCAATTACTCTGACCTCCATGCTTGCTCCTTATAATCACTTAAAATCTCTCAGTAGTTAATAATAAATCTGTTTTGCATTTTACCTAAAACAGTATGTCTTGGTTGGAGTGATTGAAAAATCTCAGCTCCGTTCACAAAGGCTGGTGTGTGTCCATTCCACGTTGAGGGGGGGAGATCTCGGTAATGAACGTACACGGGCCAGACTTCTGACTCGTGCAGGAGGGTGCAAGGCTGGGGCGCTGGGGGGAATTAGCTGGAATCTCTCTATTGTTGGTTGATGAGTGGCTGGGAGATCATTCCTGTAGCTCAGTGGGGGGGCGGCTGTGGATGTGCGGTGCCTGTCAGAGGCTTGTAGATTGACGTCAGCATCACAGAGGGAGAGACAACCCAGTTGGTGGGAAATAAGGGCCCAGCCGTCCCACAGTCCAGGTTCCACCCTGGGAACCCCGTCATAGCCCCCCAACAACTGCATCTAGAGCACATACGCAAGTAAGTGGAGGAGTCTATTTGTGGCCCATGTGCAAGCGTGTTTACTTGTGTGCAAGAGCCTCTGGGTGTGTGAGTGAGGGAGCACACCTGTGTGAGTGTGCACGGGCACACCCATCGGTACAGCGTGGGTCAGGTTCTCTTGTTTCCTGTGCTGGCTGTTTGCTGAAAGCCAAACAGGGCCAGACGATTGCATAGCCGCAGACAGGACTGGCCTGGCTCCTGCAGGGCCCTCCCTACGCGAGGCAAGATGGGAGGGCTCCTCTCCAGCTCCCTTCCCACATCCCTGTGAGTGGAGTCAGGTGCGTGTGGGGAGGGGCTGTCGCAGGGGTGGCGTCGGCCTGCAGGCAGTTGGGCCCTGTTCCCTGCGTGCGTTTTCAGTGAGTTCCCACGGAGGGCGGGAATAGCTGGGAGCTGGCAAAGCCGCCTGGGCTGTACATGCCAACAAGCATGTGGCTCCTGCCTTCCTGCCAGCCCTGGCACTGCCGCGGGCACGTCATCCAGCCGTGGGCACAGGAGCAGCGTGAAGTGCTCTTGGCCTCCCCTCGGGTGCTATTCCCAGCCCCCTTACGGTGTAGCCATCGGTTGCGTTACAGCCTGGATCAGCGCCCCCCTGTGTGGTGTATTGGCTGCGTCTGGCCCGACCAATAGAACACGACCCTGACACCTGCACCGTGCCTCATGCAGCCTGGCGAGGGCTGTTACCTGCGACGCGGCAGCCCTGCTCTGCAAAGGGGGGGCAGGGAGGGAAACCTCTGTAACCAGCTAAAGCTGCCCTCAAACTGTCCCCACCGCTTCCCGGCGAGAGCTCCTTGGCATGTCCTGCCCTACAGGGCTGGAGCGTTCCTGCCGGCATCACCGCGGGGTGCTGTTACAGTCTGCCCGCACGAGAGCAAGGTTTGCTCCTTGGGAGGCACGGGGCTGCTAGCTTTCCTTACACGAGGGGGGCTTTGGGGGAAGGGAGCTGTGTGAGCAGAGCTGCTCTCCGGGAGTTGGGCTGAGACTCCTGGAGGAAGGGGCTGCCCTGTGTGCAGTGGGCCGAGCGCCCCTCTGGGCTGGCGTGTGTGTACATAAAGCAAGTGACACGTAGCCTGCACTCAGGCTCTGCCCCACAGGAGGCTTCCTAGTGCTGCAGAAAATCTGCAAGGCCCCAGGAACCTGCTCCCCTTGGCAGAGGAGGGGGCAACAGGATTCTGGTGCTGGGAGCTGTTCTGCAGCTGCTGCGTTTCAGGCCGGGGTGGAAGCACTGCTGGGGGGTGTAACTGAGCCTTGGGTGTGGTTTGTCTCGTTTAACAGTACGAGGTTCTTCTGAAGCCTTTGGGGATGAAGTGGCCGAGGGAAGTGTAAGCTCGTTATCACATATTAGCTGTTCTCGCTAGCTGCAGACAGACCCACCGGGCCACCAGTTCTCTTTTCTAGCCTGCTCCCCTCGTCCACCAGCTGCCCTCTGAAGCCCAGCTGACTGGCAGTGCTGGGGAGGGCGCTGCAGGCAACCGGACTAGTACCACTTGCAAGCGGAATAGCAGCCTGAGCTGGGCACGGGACGGCGGCTTTCTCCCCAGTCCCTTGTGCCCTGCTCGGCTCTGGCCTTACCAATGGCAGTTTAACAGCTGGGGGGAGCATCTTGCTCCTCCCTGGTGAGGCATTTTGGGAGGGGCTGGGGAGCAGAGGTTGTTACATGCTAATGCTGCGCTTCCTTTGGCACCAGGAGACCAGTTCAGTTGGGCGTTTCCTGGCCCCCCAGGGGAGAGCGGCTCAGTGGTTTCCAAAATGGTACTTTAAACTTTTTTACAATCACATGGAGGAGGCTGGAAGCAGCGGCCACGCCACTGTGATTTAGATGCGAGTGGTAAATTGTCACCTTTGACAGAAATAGTTGAGATTTACTACAGAAATCAATAGATGATTCACCCAGGCCAGCACTTGACGAGGCAAATAACACTGCACCACCGTGCTGGTAGGCATCCACCTTGATAGTCAGTGAAAGGGGCCACTCGTTCCAGCAGCTGGGCACAGGATTGCTGCAGGAGTGTGTAATTGCACAACCCCCTCTCCCTTTCCTAGCTTTCCTGAACACACCACAATCACTGACAGCAGGTCGGAGAAGACTTAAGCCAGCGGTAATACTGCCCAGCGCTTAGAGATGGGGGTTTCTATTGCCAAAACATCCTACAGACATTAACCAGGAGCCTAGATACCCCGGTGATGGGTGTGGTCTAATGACCTGAGTAGAATGGACTAGAATACACCACCCCCAGGAGGCTGGAATTTGTTCTGAATCCCAGTTTTCAGCTGGGGAAAGCGAGGCACGGGCTTGGTCAAGGCCACCCCAAGGGCGGTGGCAGAGGTGGGGTTAAAACTGAGGCGCTCCTGCCCCCCCCACCTGTGCTCAGCCCTCTCCTCTATTTACGAGCACCCCATAAAGGAGGTTGAGGGATTCCCTGGGCGCGACCGACTCATACAGGCATGTGACTGGCTGGAGAGGAGAGGTTCTCTCCCTTTGCAGGCTGGGCTGCTGGAAACCCTGCTGCAGTGACCCCCAGGTAGTGGTGTAATGTGCTCGTCATCAAAGAGTCGTAATCAATGAGCCTCTGCGTGATGGGAGGGGCCCCAGGTGTGACTGGCCCTTTGCCCTGTTGTGGCTGGGCAGGGCGTCAGAGGAGTTAAGGTAGGTGTTTCTTCTAGACACTTAACAAGTCAGCAGTTCATTTCCTGGGGGGCCCGGAGGGGAGTGGGACTGTTCACCACAGAGACAAGGCATGTTACACCCCAGAGAACTGAAAGAAACAACCCCATGATCACGAGCCGCTTCCCTCAGCCCCAGCCCAGCCCTAGTGCTGGCTCTCTCAGGGGCTCCTCCCAGGTAACAGAGGGTGGCTGGGGCGTTAGCTGGACTGGGAGTGAGGTGCTAAGCCAGAGATGGGGCAGGTTTGTTCACTCTTGTGGGCGCTTTTTATCCCAGCCCTGCTCTAGGCCCCAGGCACAGCGCTACCAACCTCACAGCCATGAAAAACACTCACGGACTGTGACATCGGGTCTCCCCCATGACATCTGGCTGCTGTTGGGGATCACGGTATTGGCACCTTTACTTCTGTGCTGCTAGAGCTGGGCAGCTGGAGAGCGGCGGGTGCTGGCCAGGTGCCCAGCTCTGAAGGCAGCGTCGCCACCAGCAGCAGCGCAGACGTAAGTGTGGCAATATCAGGCCCCCCCCCCCCCCCATAGCCTTGCAGCCCCCCCCCCCCCCCCCCCCCCCCGCACCCTCTTTTGGGTCAAGACCCCCATGGTTACAACATCGAGATCTGATCATGTGACATTTAAGATTTTAAAAATCCTATGACAGTGAAATTGATCAAAATGGCCTGTGAGTGTGGTAGAGCCCCCGCCATTGGGGCGCTGTTGGGTGCTTTGCCGCATTGGCCCTTGTCTCGCCAGAGCCGAGGGCATCGTGAGCCTCGGCCGTGGGTTCTGCCTCCTGCTGACACCGCAGGGCTGGAGCCGGGGGAGCCGGCGGGATGGTGCTCGCGGCAGAGGGAATTTCTGTGAAGTCCCTCGGGCCGTGTTAAACGATCGGGGAAAACAAACCATCTGGGCCGGGCTGTAGCTGACAAATTAATTAGGAAAACACAGACGTCAGTGTCTGTGCTGCGGCGTCTCCTGAGGAAGGCCATTCCGAGGCACCAGGACGCTCCATCACCCGCTGCACGTGCTCAGCTGCATCAGTGCATGGTTTGTTTGAATGCACTAATTCACAACTGCCCAGAGCGGGGATGTAACTTTCCTCTGCCCCTCCCCCCCCCCCCCCCCCCCCCGGGATAGTTATGCACAGCGGCGTGTGGGAGATTTGACTCCGCTTCTCTTTGCAACAAGAGCAAGGGGCCCGGCCCAGCCCAGATGGGCCGCGTGGGCCACGGGGAGGAGAAGGCAGGGAGGGGATTTGAATTAAAGAATTAATATGAGAAAATGAACTACGTGGTGTTCACGGCAAGAGTCACGGCACTCTTATAAAACACCCCCCTAAGTGCGGCCGTAGCCTACTATTGCGTGTGATGCCCCAGTTACTAGCTAGTACCTGGCCTAAGGAGACGGTGCTACCAATCGGACCTGTGCCTTGGGCTCGTTTATTGGCTGTAGGGCCGCCCCTGGACGCCCTGCGGGTAGGAGCAGGGCTGGGGCAAAGGCCTTGTCACTTCTAGTCCGGCATTGGGCTTTGCTGAGGATGGGGCCCGGAGAGACCTGCCTTGACCCCGCGCTGGCTCTGTGCAGCCTAGGCCAGGTGAAGTGAATCATTTCCCTCTGCCGGTGCCCCCCCGATTGCCCATATCTGAGCTATTCAAGCGCCAGGCTCTGGAGGCGCGTCACCTTCGGCTTGGCTCCAATGTGCCATATGAAACCGGGAACGGGTGGGCTGAGTGGAGCTGGGCGGGGCTAAGTGTGATGAGGGCATGTGAGGTGCAAAATTCACCCCCACTGCTCCTCCAATGCCCCTCAATCCCACCCCTTAGCCTCCCTCTGCTATGTCAGGCCTGGGCACTACCCCATCCCCCCCTGCCAGCTCTGCTATTGCCCCTCAATCCTGACCCACGACTCCCTGCTGTCCCAGGGCTGGGCTCCCTCTTCCCCCTTGGCTCTGCTGCACAGCCTGAGTCCCCACCCAATGCCCCCAGCTCGGCCAGCGCTGGGCGCCCGTCACAGCACCAGGAACCTCCGGACATGCCTCAGCTAGGGCCCTTGGGGGTTGGGAGCCTCCCCTCAGACAGGCCTTTCCCTCCCAGCACATGGAAACACCTCAGTGCTTCTGGCAAACAGGCGCTGCTGGGGCTAGTCATGGCGTGACCCACTCAAGGAGCAACTTGCCCCCCGCAGAACAAGGCAGGCCTGGGTGAGGCGCTGGGCTGGGAGCGGCTCCCCGGTGCTGCCATGCGCCCTGCTGCCTATGGGCCTCAGCTCTGCCTGGCGCTTGGCTCACGCTGCTGACTGCTCAGGCCAGAGGAAGGGGCCTCGGGCTAGCCCCTGGTGACGTCCCATGTTCCCTTTTGGGAAATACGGTCACCCCAGGCCAGCAAGAATCTCCTCTGCCAGAGCCACAGAAAAGCCTTGAACATGCAGATTTCCCCCCAACCCCCCAGACAGGAGCGAGGGACCAGGCTCATAAATGTACTGGGTGCGTCTCAGGCAGGGCCCATCCGTCATGCTAAGGGCCGGCCAGGCACAGAGCGGGCCCGGGCCTGACGAAAGGAGAGTTTCATACCTGTTATCAGTCGGGATCAATCGGTGCCTCATCAGGGTGGGAAATGGCAGCTCCAGCAATTTCCCCCGGCCATAGCAACCTGTCACCTTTATAGCCTGAAATCCCCGCCACCCCGGGATACCCGGGGACTGCTCCCCCTAGCGCCCATCCCATGGGTGTCACATCTCAATCCATCCTGGGTCGAATAGTCGGTATCTGTCCCCTCCTAGGTGCTCTGAGAGCACTGGTCCATGTGGACAGGTTTTCTCTTGATTTCTCTCCCTCGTTTCTTCTCTGGCACCCGTCACTGCAGAATCTGGCCAGCGCCGGATGCTTTGGCGGTTTTGCATCGTGTATGAGGGCGTGTTTGAGCACAGACCCCGTGCTGGGTGCAGGGCGAACCCAGCTGTGGAAAGACCATTCCTAAGAAAAGTACCTTAATAAGGACCTGTTCTATTCATCTTTATTTCACAGGAAGTCACATGCTGAACAAGAAAACTAGTGGCACTAGAGTACCCGTACCAGCAGAAATCTGTGCTTTATTCACAGGACAAAGTATCATCACAATGTGGTTGGAAACATTTTTTTTCAAGCATACACATCACCATCTTCATGGGTACATACTTCGCTCAGGTGACAAAAGGCAAAATGGAGAGGCCCACCCCAGCCTCAGACGCATGGCTTCCCATGGGTCATAGAGCCCCATGCAGGCCCCAGCCCCTGCGGGCGTGGGGCATTCATCCTAGTCCTGGTAAACTGGACTAGGAGACGAGAGAGACTGACCCACCCAGAGCCCGGGAAGCTTTAGCCAGGGAATGCTCCAATTGGTGGTTATTTTCGGAACATGCACAAGGTACATGCCAGGTAGACGCTTGAGCCAGTTTGCGCATGGGCAGCAGTGTGTATCGACCAGCTACTATTAAAAATCAGATGCCCGTGGCCTCCACACGGCCCATCGGGCCCTTTTCTGGCTGCTAAGGGTGTGCCCTGTCACAGTATAAAAACCAAATGCAAAACAAGCCCCCCCAGCTGCTGACAGAATCTGGTGAGGGCTTGGCTGTGTCCAGCTGTCTCTGCCTGGCACATGTTGGGATGCAGACATAACTCCACATCCTCCTTGGCCTTTGGCCTGGAAAAGCCTGGCCTCCACAGGGTCTGGAAAGCTGCTCTCGCCAGCACCTGCAAGGAAGGACAAGATGGCCGACGGAGGGGGTGGCTTGCACGTTGGCCTCCAGTTTGAACCCTCATGGAAGACTGCGGCATGCTCGCCTCACCACCGCTCTGGGCCTGGACATTTATTCCCACCTGAAGTCCTGCCCAACGGTTTCATAGAATTTAATATTATATGGTCTATAAAAGTCCCGGAGCTGCTCTATCACCTCAGGGTCTATCTGCACATGAGTTCTCCCTTTGGACTTGCCCAGGCAGCGCGGTAAAGTGCTGCTCTCTGTTTTTTTCAGGCAAGGAAACCCTTTTGTCTTGTTGAAGTAGAAGTGCTTGTCCGTGATCACCCGCTTGATGCCCAGGAAGTCCTGCACTTTGCCCATCTCCCCGGCCGGGTCTGTGATCAGCTTTTCCCCGCTGACAAAGTGGATCTGGGAGAGGGGGAAGTACTGGAGCCAGCTCTGCAGGTGCACCACGTACATCCCGATGCGGATGGCGTTCCACGAGGTGTCCACCAGCCCCAGGCTGCGGTTCTGGAAGGACAGCCCTTCGAAGGTGGGGATGTCGGGCTTCTTGGAGAGCGTCTGCGTGTAGTCCGAGATGGCCCTGGTGACCGGGTTCCGCACCACCACGATCAGCTTGGTGTCTCTGGACATGTTGAAGATCCGCCGTGGGGCCTCCTTGGTGACAAAGTAACTGGGCGTCTTTTCCATTGTGATTTGCCTGCTGAGCGTCCTGGGCATCAAGCTTCTGTAAGCAAAGAAACGCACAGGTGAGGACAGGAGCTGGGACCCACACGAGGCGCTTGCAAACACAGCCCAGGTGCCTCGTTCTCAGAGCCCAGGCAGCTGGTGATTGCCAGGCAGGGCACCGATAATAACCAGACTAATGCGGACCAGGCAAGAAACTCATTCCCATCCCGACGGGACACACCACCAAGAGGCCAGGAGAAGACAGAAGCCCCCCACAGTCAGCAGAAGCATGCAACGCCAGACGAGGGACATGGGAAACTTGACCTGCACTGTAGCTACTGATGGGACAACTGCCACAGTCTGGCAGGTTCAGAGAAGCAACCAAGCAACCTTCCTCACCTGACCGAAGGAGCGCAATTGTCATTGCTTACGTCATCTCACTGGCAGGACAAAGCCCCAGGAGAGGCACTGTCGGAGTTGCTTTTCTGTGGCCCCAGCGAAATGGATTATTGATCTTCTAAGGCTTTCCCAGCTCTTGAGCTCCGTGAAAAACCCACCCAGGTTTTTTTTCCAAGAATGTTAATCCCACATTCATGTTTCAGCCATTCCCAGCCTCCCTGTTGTGTGCGGTTGGGCTTTGTAAAGTGGAAAAGGACTTGAGTTCAGACAGACAGACGGACATTTAAAACATCTGTCTCAGAAACAGAGAGAGCCCAGCTCAAAGTCCCCACCATGGAGGTGGGCCACAGGGACACTAACCAGGCAAGTGCAGGAACTGAAAACAAGACGGTTCCTGATTGAAACTTCCGGAGGGATTGAGAGAGGCCCAATGGACTTGGCCAGGGCTCGGGTTATCACCCCTACTCCTGTGAAAAGTCTGAAAGTGCCTTTGAATGACCAGGCCCTCAGACCTCCAGCTCAGCAGTGCCCCTCCAGCACCACAGTGCCCCTAGCACCAAAGTGGGGTGTTGGCGTCAGCAGTAACGCGAAGAGGAGAGTGTGACCGACTGACTCACCCACATCATTTCCTGCTGCACCGGCGCGTAGGCGTCCCTGGGACGGCGCCCACCCATGCACTGACTCAGCCACAGCACAAGGTTGTAGTGCTGCCCGAGAACTAAGCTCTGAGGTGGTAATCTGCCGCTTCGCCCGCCCGGGGGCAGGTCAGGAACACTGCGTTAGTGCTAAGGCTGGGTCGAGGAGAAGCTGGCCTGTCACATTACAGGCAATTACCCCGCTCTGGCAGACGGGGAGCGGTTTACACAGGATGCTGGCAGACTGCAACAGGGAAGCTTACGCACCCCTGACAAGGGAAGCTCCGGGTTTGAATACAGAGGAGCTGGCCACACCTGCTCCCTTCCCCAACCCCTCAGCTAGGACACGTAGGATTCAGACACCGACTCCCCCTGGGGCCTGAGGCGCAGTGAAGTGGTGGGATTTTCATGCACCCAGTGCTTCTCCCTTTGAGCAGCTGGCGGAGACTGAGCGCCAAGCCAGAGCCAGGCTGTGCAGACGAGCGTCTCCTGCTCTGCTCTGGATCCAGACAAGCTGGCCAAGGTGCCAGCAGCAATGTGCCAGGGCATCTCCGAGCCCTGCTCTGGCGTCGCTCGCGCGGCCCTCTCACAGCTCGAGCCACAAACAGAGGCCGGGCTGGGGTGCAGAAAACAAACCCTGGGGGAGACAGTCATGCCGTTCTGCCGCCGGTCTGGGCGCCACAAGCTAGTCCCTCTCAGGGACAGTATCTCCGCTGACAGAACCGGCCCCTCTAGCCATCAGCAGAGTCTGCAGGGGCGTGACTGGGAGCTCGCCCCCTCGCTGAGGATTACCACCAGGGCAAGGGCCTGCTGTCTGCTAAAGTTGTGCGATATCAATCACCCGGCTGAACAATCAAGAGGCCCAGGGGGTTCCTTGCTTTATTAGGGCTCGGTTCTGTCACACGACTCCTCGAAGGTCCTTTTAGTCACTTATAGCCCATAGCGTGGGGGAGATCGTCACAGAGACCTGGGGCTGTGAGAGATGCAGAGGTCCCAGGGAGACCTTGGCAGTGGCTTGCTGCCGCAGGACCCCATCTGCCCTTGAAATAGTCATGATGGGATCTGTCCTAGTGCCACCGGCCCTGCCTCCAAGCAGCCAGCCGCCCGAGGCGGGCATGCAGCCGAGATGGTTAAACAGACCTTGAGAGCCTGGGCAGGCCCCAGACGTGAGTTGTTAGTGGTGGGGAAGGTCCCAGGGCTCAATCTCAACGACAGCTCTAAGGAGAGGGGCGTGTGCTGGGTATCTGGATGTGCCGTAGCACTGTTCACAACTTGTGGCCACAACTGCGCACACGGCCTGTTGCCCCCAGGACACTGGGTCAAGTGGGCAGAGGTTGTCCCTGTCTGCCGGTGCTTGGGTCAGCCTGTGTGACTGGAACGGGGGGCCCCAGGCCAGCAGGGCTGTGAGACTCGGGCCCAGTGAAAAACACCCCCTGGGGGGCCTCCCAGAGCAGCAGGAACGATGGAGGCAGGGACGTGTAACCTGCTGGGTGCCAGGCTGCCAGCGCCCAGGATGCTTGTCTCCATAGCCCCCTGGCTGTGCACTGAGGTCTGGCGCTGGAAAAGCTTTACCAATAGCCCTGCAGTGTATCAGGTTCTGTCCTAGATCAGCATCCAGGCACGTGCCTCCAGGCCCAGGGCTTTACCCAGTGGCATTGGACTAGTGATAAAATCACGAGCGCTCACAACGCTGCCTCTGTTTCCGCGCTGAGCGGCACCAGGCGGCACCGGGGTGTGCTGCCCAGATCGCCGACACAAGGAGCTCCTCTGCACCCCGCGCATGGACACGAGCAGGATCAGGCCTTCACAGCAAGACCAGAACCTGACAAACATGCCCCCCCGCCTCACTTGGCCAGCAGGGAGGGGCCCCGGCAGCGCCATGGGGCGGGCAGAGCGGCAGTCGTAGGGGGCTGCACGTCAGGCCCGAGGGGCATGGGCAGCGCTGCAGAAGGAAGCCGGTGTTGAGCCGGGGCCGTTCTTCCTTCATCTTAAAGCAGTAAATTCCTTTGCGGTTTGAAAAGAAAGCCGCGTGAACTGAGCGCAGGGCTGCCAGCGCTGTGCAGCGTCAGGCACCTGCAAGCCGTTCTGCTCACAGCCCCCTCTCCGCTCACAAGCCTGGCTCCCAGGAGCTGCAGGCCAGGCGGTTCCCCTTGGGTACTACAGCACTTTTGCCATTTGCAAAACAAATTGCAGCTGGCGCCTTCTGGCATTATTGCCAAGCCCTCCCACAGCTGCCAACCCTGGCGACGGCAGCAGGGCGAGGGAGGCTGCTGATGCCCACTCCCAGCCAACCCTATTTCCCACCCACGAGGCCTGGGAGCGAGAGGAAATGTGGGGACATCGCCTGACTACTGCGTGCGCCATGGGGCCCTGCTGCTCGCAGAGAATGAGGGGATTTGGGGGAATGAGATTCTTGGGGTGGGGAGGGGAGCCCCAAGGGATGGGCCCACGAGGTCTGATCGCGCTCTGGGATGCCCTGGGCTCACACCTCCTCAGCAGCGTGGCGATAATCCTGCTGTGGGGCTTGGAGCCGGAGAGCCTCCCTGTGCAGGCAGTGGCCCAGCCCTGGAGCTGCGCTCAGGGACTGACCCCGTGTGAGAGAGCAGTGTGTGCACACGCTGCACGGCCCTTTCTCATGGTCTGCAGCACCCAACCTCCGGCACCCCCCAGGGACCCCCCCCCCCAAGTAACCAATGGTCACAAGAACGAAGCCCTAGAACATAGGACCTGCCATGTGGGCAAACTGTGTCTGTGTCACTGCTGCCCCCTTTGCTGGGGGCGGGTTGGAGGCTGGCACCTGAGCTGCATGGGACAGGTGGGGGAATTGCACGCAGACTGCAGCTGCTGCTTGGGCCAGGTGGCTCATGACACCTGCTGACTTTCCCAGGTGTGACCGAGACGGCTGCTGATTGCCACAGGCTATTAACAGGGTGGCTGCTGGTGTGGAGGTGGAACCGGGAGTTGAACTGCTGGGCAATAACCTGCTGCAGGAGTTTCTTCAGGGCAGCCCATTCTCACCATCTGCCCCCGCAGCAGCCACCGCCACGTCGCCCATGTCCTTTCCAGAGGGGCAGGGCCCAGGGAGCCGCTTTGTGCTAGTCCCGCAGTGCTGCAGGCTGTGGTGCCCTTTCTGTACCTCTCCTGCCCCACAGCATCAGAGCCATTCAGCCTGGTGCTAGGCTGCCCCTGCCTGCAACACCCTGGCCTCAGCCCGGCGTCTGTCTGGCACCCTTCGGGCAGGGAGCTGGGGAGGATGCCTGGGCAGACGGGCATTCCTTGCTCCTGTCAACCCCCCAAGCTGATACTAGGACTCCTGCGTGGGGCCCCAGCCCCGCTTTCTCTGCGGAACCATGCACCGGCTTGCTGGGTAAAGGAGAGATTTAATTTCAGCTGCTTGGTGCCCTCAGACAATGCCCACGCCCCTGCCTCGGCTTCACAGCAGGAAGTCAGAGCTCCCCAGGGCTGCTTCTCCCCTGGCACCCTCAGCTTTAGTGGGCATGTCTACACTGCAATAAAGACCCATGGCTGCCCCGCACCGGGAGGGGGAGGTCCCACAACCCATGCTCCAGCCCAAGCCCGAATGTCTACACGGCAATTTGTAGCCCTGCATTCGAGCCCTGGGAGCTCAAGTCAGCTGTCCCAGGCCAGCGGGTCTCTGATCCCAGTGTAGACGTACCCAGTCTGGCACCTGCTGCGCCCCCGAGGAGCGTGCGCACGGCCCATTGAGGTTCCCCGGCCCAGGAGCTGGGTCTCCTGCTGCTCCTCTTCACATTCAGGTGTGACAGAACGACCAGACGCTGCAATTCTATTAGCCCAGCGTCTCCACCCAACGGCAGGTTATCGGTTTCGTCAGCCAGGAAAACGAGGGTCCGCCTTCCAGAGGGAGCCTCGCACGTTGGCTCCCAGCACAGCAAACCTATTCTGGGGGCTGCAGCGAGGCAGAATTCGGCAGCCAGGACGCTGCCCTCTGGATTAATTTACACTCCAGCAGCCCCACTGAAAGTGACAGCCTGACGGATTTCAGTGCATGCTGGGAGCCAGCAGCATCAACGGTGGCCCTAACGGCTTGTTCGGCTGCGGCGTGCTCTCCCCTACAGGTCATAACTCAGCAAGACTTCATCTAACGCAACACGGTGCAAGGTGCTGAGTCCCTTGCAAACACAGCCTGGCTGGACTGCAGACCAAGGTGAAGTTCTGCAGCTGACATGCACCCCCCTCTCCCTCCCCTGCTTTCCCCCCCATGGCACCGGGCACTCTGCTTTACTCTGCCCCTCTGAGCCTCCTCGGCAGCACAGTGCAGGCCTAAGAACCACCATCTGAAGCACTGCTGGGTCAGCTCGGAGAGACTCACAGATGAATTAAACCTAATTATGTGCTCCCCGGGAATTCTACAAGGGCTGGGGAAGACCAGTGGAGGTTCTCAGGCAGTCCTGGCACGAGAGGGAGCCCACGGAGCAGGGTGGAGAAGGACCCAGAGCACGAGTCATTTTAATAGACGAGACCTGGTGGTGTGCAGTCTGGCCAGGATCAAGGCAGACAGGGACAGCAACGGCAGGAGTACTGCGCGCCCCTGCCCATACCCACTTATAGCAGCACAAGCACCCACTGCAAGGGCTGCGAGCTCCTCTGAGCTTCCCCAGCCGTGCACAACCCCCTTGCCAGGGACCCGGATTTGCCAGCGCTTCCGTTTGCAGTGACCAGGCAGGAGCACGAGGCTGGAGCCTGAACTCCCGGACCGTCGGAGTCTTAACCCCACTTCGTTCCTGCCATTTACTTCAGCCATTAGCCCCACGGCCACTGTCAGCATTTCCATCAGCCCGCAGCGTTGCCTTTGCCTTGCGCCAGCATGGCACCCTAGGCCCCAGCCAGCACCTCCCCCAAGCAGGGACGGCAGGTGCCTTCCGGGGGTTGCAGTATTTCTATTGGTCTGTGCAGTGCCCATTCGCTCTACCAAATTTCTCATTAGTAAGAGAGCCAAGTAATTACATTGCATAAATTAATAGGCCAGTTATACATAGGTACCAGAGCATGGGCCTGTCCCAGTGCCCTGCTTTAGACCCCATAAATCCAGGTTATGATTCCTGTTGTTCAATGACTGCCAGGAAATGCTCATTTAGGGCCCGGCCCCACTGCTGCTCTCTCTAGATCACAAACAAGTTTTTGTCATAAATCAGGGCAGGGCAGCTTGAGACGCGATTCCCCATTACGATCTATTGGCAGAGAATCATAAAACTGCTGTTTCATTAATGGCCCATCTTCAGGCTTGTTAGAGTTTCATTACGTGAGCTATTAGGTCTATGTATTTAAAAATGAAATTACATGTTCTAATCAATTATGAAAAATACAAAATAACTGCCTAGTAAATTACTGAAATGAGACAAGAGGATTTTTTTTAAATGAACTTCCAGCGCTCGCTGCTCCGGAGCAATGGAGATTGCTGAGACAACAAACCAGCCTGACTCGAGGCGTAAATCACCTCTGAAACCAGGCAAGGGGGAGAAGTGTCAGCCAGCCTTCAGCGTTGCGGTAACGGTGGGCTCCCAGGCCTGCAGGAGCTGGAACACGCATTGAAACTTAATTACAGTTCACTTTAAAATGATAGCTCTGGACTTCTGCATTGGCAGAGTTATTTGCATGCAAGTAGCACGTCATAGTCTTCAGCTTTATTTTTCACAGGTGATTTAGATTTGAAACCTTGCCGTGTCCTGCTCCTCGTGGAACACACCGAGGGCTCCCAGCAGAGATCCAGCTTATGGGGATTGTGGGTGGTGGGAGCGTCTTACCGTGTCAACAATCCCCAGTGCGTTACCCTGCGCTACCCGGGCTCATGCTAAATGAACCACAGTGGGCTGTAGTCCACAAAAGCTTATGCTCGAATAAATTTGTTAGTCTCCCAGGAGTGGGGCTGAGCTAAGGGCAAACATAGAATCATAGAATATCAGGGTTGGAAGGGACCTCAGGAGGTCATCTAGTCCAATCCCCTGCTCAAAGCAGGACCAATTCCCAATTAAATCATCCCAGCCAGGGCTTTGTCTTACTGCCACGGAAGGGAGTGCTAGCCAGGCAGTGGCTGCACCAGGGACGGAGAGAAGGAGGAGCCGACTCTGCGGTTGGTGAAGCAGGACAGGTTGGAGAGGTGGCCAGTGGAGCTGTTTTCCTCTTCATGTGCTATTGCTCTGCCCTGAGGCTGGCGTGCAGGGAGAACGTTCGAACGATGCTGCTCCTGCCAGACTCTTCAGTCAAGGGCAGCCCCAGGGAAAGAGGTTTCTCATGGTTCGCACTCGGGTCAAGGCACTGGCCAAGAGCAATGGGTCTGATCCTGCTCTGGCTGCCCTAGCCCTGTGCAGTGCGACGGCCAATACACGTTCCTAAGGAGTTCCGAACAGGCCTGGGAGGGGCGGAGATCCTGAGTTCAGCTGGCCCTGCGGAAAGTTAGGGCCAAGTACAAAAAGCCTCAATTGTGGAGCTGTATCTAACTGTCACCATGGAAATGTCCAGGTCCAATCAGACTCCTCTCCAGGAGCCTCAGACACCCCAAAAGCTCTGGGACATTAGGTGCACAAATGCCAGGGGGAAGGCCTGGAAGAGGAAGGACTGAAAAATAAACAAATGCATCGAGCAGCCAGTGCGGCACCTTGATCCACCTTGGAGCCGATTTGAGAGGCGAGGGGCCGTCGTAGAACCCCAGCACTGCTTCCGGGACAGGAAGAGGACACCCCGGAGAGGAGCCACAGCGGGTGCGCTGTAGGATGAAATAGTTCGTCAGGGGCCCAAGTGTCCCACAAGAGATTTGAGCCATTTAGGCGCCGCTAGTCCTGGCCCCTCCCGAGTGAAGGGCTTGGTCCCTTCACCTGAGCTTCTCTTCTTGTCACAAGTCGGTTCCCGCAGTCTCTGATTTTCTCACGTTATAAAGCACCCAGCTGTGCTAGTTAATCATCACCCGGCTCACAAGGGTAGTTGCAAGTATTCGCTAACCGCGTTCTGGGCTGTGAATGGACACACGGGTCACAAGATGCTGCCTCTGTGCCGTGACTGTTCGCAGAACTGCCCCCTGAAATCACACACCTGAAATCCAACCAGGCTCTCTGGGAGCATTGTCTCTACACCTGCCGCGTCCTTGCTCGAGTGCTCATGGAAAGTGAACAGGCAGGGCCATGAACACCGCACACGTCACTGCCTTGTTTTAATGGCGTGAATATTCCTGGTGTATTTACCCAGCATTAGTGTTGGGAACGCAGTTTATTTGCCACTCTTGGCACCTGTTTCTCAGCAGCTCCAGACGCTCTGCTTCATTTGTGTCTCATCATTCTTCCCAAGAGGCTAAAATGCAGGCCCCAGAGGTATTTTAAGTGTCTGAAGTACCAGCGCTGTCCAGGCCAATCAAACTCTCTGTCTAGGCTACTGTGAATCCACCCAGAGAAAACATGCGTCTGACGAAGTGGGCATTCACCCACGAAAGCTTATGCTCCAATACATCTGTTAGTCTTAAAGGTGCCACAGGACCCTCTGTTGCTTTTTACAGATCCAGACTAACACAGCTACCCCTCTGATACCAGAGAAAACTGTCCAATGGGACATGTCACACACGGTTAGAACACATGCTGCGTGCACGTGTTTCCTCATGCCTGCCCATGCAGAGCCATCCCACGTCTGCACACGCTGGGTCCTGGCAGGGGAAGCAGCGGGCTCCTGGCCTCACAGGGTGCATGCACTTGCGGACTGGAACTGGGAATAAGGCACAGCACTGACAACCACAACACACCGGGGTATCACCCGAGATCTCCCAGTCACAGCCGGACAGGCCCCTTCCAGAGAGATGGGAGGTTCTCAAAGAGCAGAGGCAGGGACCAGCTGCCTGATGGGCTCCCCTCCAGCCTGAACGTGTCAGCTTCCTGAAAGCCACACCTAGTCAAACATGGCCCACTCGCTGGCGCTGCCCCCCTTGCTTCAGTCTTTGGTGCCTTCTTCCTAGTACGGCCACAGATGTGCCTCCAGCCCCAGCACTCCAGGTGCTATAGCAGCCGTCCAATCACCAACCCCCGGACTGCAGGGGGCACGTGGGGAAGAGCCCAAGGCGTTTCCCTCTTGGGTTTGTTACTAACCCGGGGGGGGGGGATTTTCTAACACCGGCTAAAGCGCTGGTTAGACACATTAATCTGACAGCAGGTGCAGCACGAATTCTTCTGGAACGAAAGATTTTTTTATGGTAGTTACGAAGCTTCTAAAGCCTTTTGGTGCCAGATGTGAACAGTAAAGCTCACTTCAAGCTTTGAGATGTCAGGACTGTGTTTGGCCATGTTACTGGAATGAGCAGAAGAAACGTGTCCTCCAGCCCAATTAAGAGTAATCAGAGAGAAGCTGCCCCAGGTAAAAATACCTGGGGTGGACGGGAGTCTCCACTGAACTCACTGGGGCCAAAATTTCACCCTTGGTGGCCCCAAATCAGCTGTCAGGAGCCCCTACCCCAGACTGTATCGCGCAACCCAACATATTCCATGGACAAGCCAGACCCAGGGCTCGTGGGCAGGCACCTTCCCAACCTGCTCTAGAACGAATTCACATGCTGCACAGAGTGAAGGGCTCAACCCCCTCCTGGGGCATGGCTTTATGAACAACCAAGTCAAGTCAGCCCACACTCCTCCCCAGGCATGGCTGCTCCTAGGGTTCCTTGCCAGGAATGCTCAGCCCGCCCCCTAGGTCCTCTACCTCTAGAGAGAGACTCCCACCTCCCGCTTACAGCCAGGTGGGGTAAGAGTCACCTGCCTTAGTCCACACAGGATCAACACCTGCTAACAGGCCTGAGGTGTCTCAGGTTAACCTGCAAGCCGGGAACAGGCCTGCTTCACCGCACTGCACAGATGAGAACACAGGTACACAAGTAGATTCTATTTACCACCTTCTACGGCAAGCAGAGACACTAAAGCTGGTATCTTCTATCACGCAGACTAAGCAGTGTTCACGCAGCTCTGCCTCCCGCATGGGAGCAGGCGGGAAAGGAGGCTGAAGGAATGAATAGCCGAACAGGGGACTCAGCAGGACGGGATAATTCCCTGCACATCCACTGTATGGCAATTCTCTGGGGCTCCGTCAAAGCAGCTGCTCTATCCCCAGTCTCTCCGCAGGCAGGGGCTGGAGTCGCATGGAGAGGACCCGGCCCAGCACACGTGCTCGCTTCACAGAGTCCCCTGAAAAATGGGTTCCTCAGCAAGAACTCTGGATCCACTGAGAGAGGAGCCGGGAGGGGGTCATTACTGCAGTATTCCCAGCTCTGCACACACATTGTGTCCGCCGGTTACTACGGCCCAGCCCAGCCGTGCATCGCTGCTCTGCTCTGGGAAGCCTGGCGGGGACTGGTGGAGAAGCGGGGAGATAGATCTAGGCTGGAGAGCTGGGTAAAGGGCCCAGCCTTTCTTGGTTCCTGGCTTTCCCGTGCCCTCCGGTTGAGCTAAAGAGGGCTGCTTCCAGCCAGAGAAGGGGCCAGGGTTTCAAAGGCTCCTACCTGACTTCTAGCCATGTACACACACACGCACACACACTTAACCCTTTCCTGGGCTTCGCGAGCAGAGGGGACGCTGCATTCCATGCAGATCCCACATCTACCGGTCAGTAGCAAGCTTGGCTCGTCGGCCTCCCCGTGCATCAGCGCACGCCTGGAGCCGCCCGTACAGCGGGCAGACTGCCTCCCGCAGCACCCTGCCAACTTCCGCTGGGCTCAGGGGCACTGCTGAGCCCTGGAAGCCCTGAGATGGAGCCCGCTGTTTGTATAATCACACCCCACGTCTGCATTATCGGGAGAGCACATAAAACATGGACACACCCTACCAGAAATCACGACGCCAGGCCGAGTGCTTGGGCCAGACCTGGCACCGTGGCTCAGGGACGTCTCATTTATATCCTTCAGCCTCGTCTACCTGTAAAAGTGCGGTCGACACAGCAGTGGCACTCGGGCTGTGCAAAATCCCCCCGAGCACCACAGCCAGGCTGACTTGACCTCGTTGTGTCTGGACCGGGGGTTAACGGCCGAATGGTTCCGCCTGCCTCGGTACCGGCGCCGGGGAGCAATGGAGAACTCCCCGCCGTCACCGCGGGAACGTTGACACTCGGCGCGGCCGTGGCGTAGCCAGGGCAGTGAGGCTGTGCCGCTGTAGCGTAGCCGTGGCCTGACACCGTTATCCATGACAGCAGCGCAACAGGCTTTGCTGATGGAAAGTCAGAGACTCAGGCAGTATTAACAACGCCCTGCACCTGTCTGCCATGGGGCCTGGTCTTTCATGCACCAGACAACGCCGATTCCCAGGGTGTCTAAGGCCACTAGAGCGTGAGCTCCTGCTGGCTGTTGTCCAGCACTTGGGGGAGCCCCTTGGACCAAGGCATGGCTCATCTCCAGCTATTCAGTCTGGTGCTCACACAGCCTGTAGCGTCAGTCCCAGGGGCTGGGCATGCTTGGGGAAAGCGGAGGTGGGCTTGGGAGGAGGAGCTGCCTACCTTTCCCTCCCGAACCTGCATCCTGAGCCACGCTGCTAACCTGGCCAAACTGCTCTGAGCAAGGCTTTTGCAGCCTGCCTCTCATGTGGCTTTTGCTAGGCACGTGGCGTTGCAGCCCAGCGAGTGCTGCCACTTGGGCGCGGTCAGGACTGGGGTGCCAGGGTCCTGGTCACTTTGCCAGGCTGCCTACACGCCAATGACCATTGCCATTTGCCCACAGGTAGCAGCACTGGGCTGCGTGGTCGTCTTCCAGCAGCCCCACAGCCAGGCTGCAACTGCAAAGGATGTGAACACACAAGGGTTCGGACAAGGTCCTTCACCCTTCCTGGCAGCAGAGCGCTGCTGTCCAGCTCGCTGGCTGCGGGGAGACGAGGAGGGCGGGCACGGGGAGGTGGAACCAGCACTGTTTTCCTTCAGCGTCTCGTCGGTGCTCCCGGCTTTGTGCTCCTGGGGAGAGCCGGGCCAAGATGCAGGGTCAGGCGGCTGGGAACACAGGCCCGTGGGGGAGCGTCCCACAAGATGAAGGCTGTTGTTTCTGTCAGCGAGTAGGAAGGCACTTGTCCGTCAAGTTCCTGCCACAGCTTTGTGCCGAAAGACTCACAGGGCAGTGCTCCCTGCCTAACAGTCGCTGCTCCACCTGGCTAGGTCACCCAGACTGGGGGTGATGTGCCAGAATGTAACCACCCGCGTCTTGGGCCGGTCTCAGGCAGATCCTCCCGTGAACTGGCAACTCCTCCAAGTGGGCAAGGGGCACCCACTACGTGCACAGCAATCCCTGGCCCGTGCTGCAGCCCAAACTCCTGCCTTGCAGCGGAGAGAACACACCCCTTTGCCAGCGGCCGTCACACAGCCCAATGGCCATAGTCTAACTCCAGCATCGCCACCTCCCCCGCTGCAGACGTGACACTGGGATTTGCGAGGGGAAGAGAAGAGGCAGTCGCTGCAGGTATTGAAGGTCAGCCCCATGTTCGTTAAACTGGCTTTGTTTCAATTCTATGGGCTGCAGAGCTCAGTCCCCAGAAAGAGTTAATTCCCCAGCAGCACCTTTCTGAGACCCTGAATTATTAATTTCTTTATAATTTGCCTTCAGGCACCCTGTGGCCCGTACAACACTCCCACATTAAAGAAACACACACTCCCTCGCCGGCTGCAGTGCTTTGATGTCAAACCTCCCTCCCAGGGATCAACTTGTACAAAAATCCATCGGCTGACGGAGATATTGCTGATAAGCAGGTACCTGTAATGACACATTACATCACGTCAGGCTAACTACGCAGAGCAGAACGAAGGTGGGGGGAGGCTCTTGAGTAAATATTTGCTCGTGTAGCTCGTTGTGTACAGAGGATTCACAGGCTGAAGTTGACTCTTCTCAGAGGCAATAGACTGAAGTGTGTGTAATCCTGGAGTTTAGCCACATGCAGGCATAAAAATGAACTGTTTAGTTTAGCAAAACACCGAAGGTGAGCTCCCATGGTGGTGACCTGCCCCTCCAGCTGCTGGCACAGCTCTGTTGCTGGTGTCTAAGAGATCTTCCAGGCAAGTGGAGCTGGGGAACATGGAGACAGCCAGGGCTAGTACTGAAGAGACAAATTTCTTCCCAATACAAGATGAGGAACGTGCTGACATCCCCTTGAGACCTGCACCATGGGGTGCTGGGCCTCTGAAAGCCAAGGCTGGGAGGCAGCAGGACTGAGATGGAGCTTGCAAAACCTGCATGGAAAAGAGAGAATCTACAAAAGACAAAATACGAACTCTGGAGGGTTTTAAACATCTGAGATGACAACAAACAAACACCTGAAATGCACCTGCGCCTCACTGCACCTGGACTGCTATTAATGCTGCTCAGGGTTGTACCCACGCGCACAGCAGGAGAAAAGACAGACACCACTGGAGTGAACTGTAGATCATTCCCTACTGCAAGTGTTACAACAGTGCCCCTTGCCCAGACTACTCCATAGGCGAGAGCCTGCCCGTTCCCACGCTCCACGCAGCAGCTTGAACTGGCAGACAGCAATAGTGATTGACGGCCTGACGAGAGAAAGATCCCAGTGTGCAAGCTAGCGGTAACTGCAAACAGCCGCCCTCCCGCTCATCCCCCGTAGCTCTCCAGTGCACTCTGCCTTCTCTGCTTCAGTTTTCAAGGCCACAGTTCCATGCAGGGACCTGGGCTTTCCACTAACCTTTCAGGACAAGGGTTAGGGTTAGGGCCATGCTGGGTGCACCAGCACTGCTTCCCAGCCGGCGCGGTTCCCTGTGACACTCGCCGACAGTAGCTAAGGCCGGGTCACAGCAGCCAGGCCATGCCCATGGTTTCAGTCATTCAGAACCTACTGGGACTCTTGCTTTCAAGCTGACATTTCCCATACTCAGACTCTGCCCAAAGGAGAATTGTTTGGTTTTTTAAATGAAAGTTTGAGCAGCACTGGGCCAGGCAGCTGGACGTCTCAGCTGTGGGGGGGTGGTTGGGAGGGCTTTCCCCAGCAGAACCCTTCGATACAGGAATTGATAAATAAATAGCAAGCGTTCATGCAGTTAGAGACTAATTGTGATGTGTTCACCCATGCAACCTTACCAGACTCCTGGGCGCGTGGACCTGTGCTGTCTTAGTGCGCTCCCAATGAGGGTGGGGTGGCTTTACAGTGGAATAAAGTGATCCAGGTTTCATCCACCTGTAGGCTGGAGGCTTTGGGGGCTGTGATTGTGGTTTGGCCTATGGTGGACATAAGGCCCATCTGTGGAGCTGAGGCCCAGATCCGGGTTAGGCTGTGCAGGGAGGTTCTGATCCAGGGCTTTGCTGTGGTTCTGATTCTAGATTTAGACTCTCAGGCCTCCGTGCTAAGAGAGGTTGGAGTTGTTCCCAAAGGATGAACTCCCTTTAATAAATGTTTATGTTCAAAGAATTTACGAGCGCGCTCACAGACAGATAATTAGGGACATTTCGATGCATGCCAGCGGTGTGAACACAGTAATTAACTTTGTTGCCGATTCATTTTTAATCATTTCAATGCTCTGGAGATGTCTAAGTGTCCTTTGAGCCAATAACTTCTCTTCCGCGGGGCCCACGTCCTTCATGCAGTGCACACGCCTAATTCCGCTCTTTCTAAACAGCTGGTCACCGCGAAATTAAACCGAACCTGGCAAAACAACCCAGCAGCAGTGAGGGGAACCTGGCAGGCAGAACCAGCCTGGAAACGGGGCGTCTGCAGGCAGCTGTGCTTACGTTCCATCACCTTGCACAAGCCGTATTGACAGCGCTCCAAGGACAGGCATTGCTAACACAGGCCTGCAAACAAACTGCTAATCTGCCTAGGTCTAGCGGCCACCGCAGCAGCCATGGGGTGATGGGTGGATGTGGGGCTGCAAACCCAGCAGCGCTCACAGGAGGGAAGGGTTAGGCCCTGAGTTGGCCACAGGGGTGCGCAGGGAGGGGCACGTTGAAAGACCTGATTCACATCAGTGTTGAGTCAAGAAGAAAGAGCCGAGTACCAAGAACAGAGGAACCCTCAACCTGCCACATGCTAGGGACGTCCCACACCAAAGACGCCCTGGAAAACGTGGACAAGTCAGGCTTCATCTGAAGGCCAAGCAGGGCAGCAGAAGGGGGCAGCCAGGGCTGGGACACCTTCCCTTGGCTCGGCATCATCCTCTTATTCAGTTTCATTCCCTGTTGCTGTCGGCACCCTTCCCTGTGGGAGGTTCTCTCAAGCCTTCATCTCCAGCCTTCTCAGAGACAGCTCCAGGAAGCCAGGCTGGGGCGAGGAGCCTGGCTGGGGCAGGCCGTGCTTGGGGGAGCACCAGGTTACACAAGGACCTACGGTTTTGTAGCTGATGCATGGTCAGTCATGTGGCTGAGAAGCCCCTTGGAAAGGGCAGCGTTTGTCTTCTGGGGCTCCCACGGGAACGTTTCCTTGCCTGCCAATCCAACTCCCCCAGAATTGCTTCGTTTTCGCCAGCAGGGGGAGGTTTTGGTCTCCCAAAGTCACTAATGAACTTGCTGTCCAGCTGTTGTGCTGATCCATACACTGCTCCCTGGGGAGCTCCTGGCCCTGCGGCCTTCAGAGCCCTGCCGCTGCTCAGTGCCACAGCGGGACGAGCTGCCTTCCCCGTGATGTGCCAGCACTGAGTCGGCGGCCCCTCCTGCTGGGAGCCTCTGCAAAGATACAGCTGGGACTTGCTGACAGCTGCCCTGTTCCATCAATCCCACCAAGCCCCCAAGCATCTCAGCTCCGGCAGCTCCCACATCCTGCTCACTGCTAATACAGCCTGACTTGATAGTCTCCTCCCCCGGGGGAGTTCTGCGCCACTGCGCACACGCAGAATTCATGTCTTCCACAGAAAAGACGTTCTGCCAGAGAGGCGATGCAGTTACGCCTTTGGTCCACCAGGGGCTGCTGTGGTGCCAGGGCAGAGGGCAGCGGCTCAGCCAGCCATAGCCAGGAGCAGCCAATAGGGAGGAAGCGACTGAGATTTTCACAGGGGGGGGGATAGACGGGGGGGCACACGGGGCTGCCGGGGGGGCGGGGGTCACAGATGGGCTCAGAAGGGCTAATGGGGGAGGACAGACCTGGGCAGGGGCTGAATGGGAGTGGGGGTGCAGGGCCACACGGGGACAGGCAGATGTGCCTGACTGAATGGATGAGGCTAGGGGTCAACCAGGGTCAGCATGGGGAGGCCCCCCCACAATACCTCACCCCCCCCCACAAAAAACAACCAAACAACTGTTCCATACCTGTCCCACCCACACCCAACAACCCTCCAGGTTCACTCCCCAGCTCCTTCCCAGCAACTCCCCGCTCCATCAGCTCCTCCGTTACCCCTGGCCTCCCCAAGCCTTTGCACTGCTTCTGAGGAGCGCAGGATATAGGTTTCTGTAGTGCAATTTAAATGAATTATTACTCAGAGTTCTGTATTAATATACCTAGGAAGGAATCTATTTGTCAAAAAAACATTTCCTGAATCTTTTTTGTTGTCTTTTGAAATAAATTACTAAGATAATTGAAACTGGTGTGATCAGATTCTGTTATTTTGACAAATAAACTATGCAAAATTTTAAAATATTGTACGCAGAAGTTTTCGGCATAGACTTTTTAGGCACAGAATTCCCCCCGGAGTAAGATTCCCCTTGTAGGGACTCAGGCTTTTCTCATGCCACAGCCTCCTGGACCCAGCATGTTGTGCGGCCACACGCCCCCCCCAATGCACTACTTCTGGTCAGCCACTGACCCCGCCTCGACTTCCCTAGCCCGATCTGCTAGGCCCTGGCCTCTCCTCACTGAGCCTCCACTACCCACCCTGACCCCAGCTCCGGCCTCAGCCGGGCTCTGGCCCCAGATTTCTCTCTATTAAATCACGTTTAAATCCAGAGAGCGACTCCAAGTAGCACGTGGGATCGGAGGCAGGGTACTGAGGGTGAGTGATGAACGGAGGGGCCCCACCTACGGAGCTCTCCCTGTTGTACTTTTCCCCGCCCCTCCCCGACCTAGCTGCCTTCACTGCATTGAGCCTTATGGAGACTAGGAGCTCCTTGGGACCCAGCCTTGCCATGCACGGTGCAGGGCACCATGCACACATCTGCCTCTGCATCAATTAGAATGCAGGGGGCCCGGTTAGAGCAGGGACACCCAGGCAGGTACTTCACCCCCGTAGGGAAAGGAGACCCGGTGATGCCCGAGCCCAGTGGCGCTGTCAGAGAGCCGGAATCCCCCCCCTTGAGCGGCCCAGCCAGTGTGCCCACATTGCTGCTTCGGAGTCAGCTCCGCCAGGCACCTCCCCCGTCCCTCGTTGCTCTGGGTTTGCGCAGAGAGCGGGGAAGCTCTAGGGAGGGTAAATCGGTGCTGGGCTGTTGCCAAGAAGCAGCTGCTAGGCTGCGGCCTTGTGCTCCTGACCAGCGCCACCGCCGGTGCGGATGGAGGGCAGCAAGCAGCCCTTGCCCGGCCCCCCAGGCTAAGCCGTCCCAGGGCTCCCAGGCAGGTGCGCCAGGGTGAGCTAAGCTCTGCTGGAAACGTTCATCAGACACACGGACAACAGGGGAGTAGCTACACCAGAGCTGGCTGCTGCAGTGGGCAGGACGGGATGCAACCTCCTGGGGGGAGGAAAGCACTGGGTCAGTTCATTGTTAGGGTGGCAGGGATGGGGAGCAAACCGGGGGAGTTGGGGGGAGGAGGCCAGAGGGCTACAGCATGGCAGAGAAGAGCAGAAATCTCTGGAATTGGGAAGCACCAACACCAAGCCTCAAGTTGCCAGCGTGCTCCTGGCACCTGCCTGCTGAGGTGGCCGGAGACGGCTGCTGCAGAGCAGGCTGGGGGGAATGGAGCAGTGCCCGGCTTCCTGCCCTCGTTTCGTAGGGCAGCTGAGCGGCCACCGGTGTGTTCCCTGCTGCCTTGCCAGCCAAGCAAGGGGCCAGTTCATGGCTGCCTCAGGAGCTGCGCCGTCCCCCCTGCCCCCCAGGTGGATAGACTGTGCTCCCCAGCACAGCCGGTCGCCCTCAGTGAGAGGCTCAGCGCTGGCCTCCTGGCTCCAGGCAGCGTCCCCAGCTGGGCAGCAATTGGGACCCCTGCCCCGTAGCTGCGCTGGGTGAGTAGGGGGCGTCTCTAGGTCTGGCTGGCACAGTGACCGCCCCACTGCACTGGGTCTATTTTCTCTTAACAGCGTTTCCCAGCGGTGGGCCCAAGCCCTGGCATAAGGAAACGTCCTATCCCTGTGTGGCTTCCCAGCAAGGAAGAAAACAATTCCCAGCAGACAGTCGACGCTCATGGAAGGAAGAGCAGTTCTGGATGATACACACGGCGCTGTGTAAAAGGGCCACAGCCCGGAGCTGGCGCCTGGGGCAGAGGGAGACAATACAAAGCCAGCCCAGATGGGCAGACAGACTCTGACCTGAGTAACGGTTTCAAAGAGAGCTGCTGGGTGCGGCTGGTCATGGGGCATTCACTCCCTGCACTACGCGGCGGGCCGGCCCTGGCAGATTCCCTTCGTTAACCAAACAGCCCAATGACAATAACGAGGGGCGTTCCCATCCCCAGAGGGCTCTGCTCGGCTGGGAGGCCACGTGCTCCTAATTAGGCTACTGTCAGATTTGAAGCACTAAAACCAGGAATCAATTCAGGTTCACAAGGTCGGTGTTGGAATGAAGGTCACGGAGCTCCAGACGTCAGAGCTGCAGCCGAAGGATGGGCAGCTCCCCAGGGGATGCGGGGGTCTGTGCATGGCTACGGGACCCCTACGACCAGGCTGCCCTGGGCTTAGCATGCTGCTGCTGCATCTGCTCCCAGCAACTCAGACCCTGCAGCTAAGACAGGGCGAGCACTGGAGTGAGACTTATCCCCTGGAGTATGACAGATAGACAGACAGACAGACACACGTCGATTCTAGCTTCTGGAAGGCCCGGCCCCACCTGCAGGTGTGAGAAAAGGGGCCCCAGCCTCAGGAATTGGAGTGTGCCGTTGACACGTCTCTCTGCCCCCTTTTGATCTGCCGAGAGCCCAGTAAAATCTCCAGCAATTTGTCCCCTTTCTGCTCCGCAGGCTCTGTACAATCCCCCTCTCCTAAACCCTGGTCTACGGCCTGTGACCTGCCCCTCACCCAAAGAGCCGTTCCCACCTTTGCGGCTGAGTGGCACCAAACCCGGGCTGGAGGAGTCCGGCCGAGGTGTTCCCCTGCGTGAATATGCTATAAACAAAACCACCAAAGTGCTTCCCGGGCCTGCGCCACCGCCGCTCTCTCCAACGCTTCGCTCCCAGCCAGACTTGTCAATAGGAGCAGCACCAACACAGGCGTCCAGCGGGGGCGGAAAAGCTTTTTACTCGTCACACAAACACTCATCAGACAAAGGGTCACGGACACTTTATAAACAGACGTCCCTTCTCCAGTTCACAGAGGTCATCCACCAGGGAGCAGGAACAACGCCACAGGATTGACGTGACCAATCACACGGGGCAAACAGTAGCAGATACTCCCTGTCACCGAGGCTGCAAACAGTCCATTGGCTCAAAGTGGCTCACGCAAAATATTTACGGAAGAGCAAACGAAAGAGTAAAACTGAGGACCAGCCTGGGGGTAGTTTGGGACCAGGGTGAAGTGAGCGGAACAAACGTTTCACTACAGATCTGACCGGCTCTTTCCCTCAGACACCAGACCACAACAGTCCCAGCCACCCACGGCACATCATACAAAACCATGGAAATCGAGAAGAGAAGAAAAGACTCAGGAAATCTCCTTCCTCCCCAGCTCCTGCTCCATCCTGCCAGCACAGACTGGTCTCTACAGCACATGCTCCCCAGGAATAAGAGACCGGGCATGATGGGAATCCCTTGAGTGCTGTGCAAGGCCCACGGGCGCTTTGCCCAGCCAGAACCCCATGGCACGCAGTAGGGCTCAGCGACAGAACTCCTGGGATGCGGGGACGTGGCTGGCAACAAGGAGGGTCTCCGCTTCCCAGTGGTTTGGGTGCTGGGGGTAGGAGAGCAGCAGCCGTTGGCCTCGTCATTATTGAGCCAACATCTGGGAGATTCCCTTTGTTCTCAGCCCCATCAGGAGCCGACAGATCTGGGCACCAAACCCCCAGGGTTGTCTGCGCCATTACAGGAAATGAGGGAAGATGAGGCAGTGTGTTGGGGGGCAGCCTGGAGCTCCTCCCCCCGCCTGCCCCCACCCCATCTCGAAGGACCAACTCACCCTCCTCCATTTCTGAGCAATTTTTTGTAGGTGAAACAAACATGGACAATAATAATATTCATTAAAAACCACTTAATAAGCTACAGCTGCTGTAATTATTCCCTAATTAAAAGCTCATTTAAGAGATAAGTTATCCACTCACCGTAATGTTCCAGCACATACAAATGCACGTGGTGGTGGTGGTGAGGGAGACGCATGGAGGAAAGTCCCCAGACATGCCTGTCACCAAGAACACAGAGCTTTTGGTGTTAAACGTGCCTTGCCCAGACAGCAATGGGAGGGGAGCGCCCTGCCCTCCCCAAAGGAGCTGTAGCTGCCCTATCTCCCTAACGTGGCCGTCACGACAGCATCCCCTGCCCAATGCATACAGGAGCATCCTGCACTTTGCGGAGGTCTGTCCACGTCGTCATTGGCACAGCGGAGGCAGAGCATCTGCACCCGCCATGGGTAATGGTCTCCTGGATGCGTTCCTGGGGTGGAAAGAGAGAGACCAGGGCTGGGGCGACAGGGGGTGCAGGTGGTGGTGGTGGGGGGAGGATGGGTATTCGCCCATCAGCCAGTGAGCATCCAAGCAGGAGTCCTTGTTAGGAAGAGGCTGCTGGACCAGAGGCACCGTGGACACAGGGCTTGAGGGCCCACTGGTCTAGTCTGGTGCAGCAAATCCTGAAGTCAGACATGGGTCCCTCTGAATTCAGGCATATGTGGCTGAATAAAGACTCTAGACGGAATCTGCTGTCAGGAACAGGACGCCGATGTTACACAGCTCTGGGTAGTGCCAACTGGTTATAGCAAAATGTGACCAGGTAACAATGGCATCTTCTGACTCAACAGGCCGTCTCCCTGCATGGATTCAGAGCCACATCTTCTGGCACAAGCAGAAAGCCAAGCACTTCGCCCGGCAGAGCCAACGCAGTCACCCGAATTGCACTCCGACTCGCACGTCATCCACAGAACATGGCATCACGTCCGAATTGTGCAGTGCTTGTTACTGGTAATGCTGAAGCCAGAAAGCGCAAGAAGGCTGAGGAAACCCATCTCCTGACACGCACATCAGCTGGAGCATCTGGCACGTTCAGGAGTCACAGAGAGGCAGACTTGGAACCCCATAATTAGAGTCACTGCTCCAAGTAGAACAGCAAATTAAATGGCACTATCTCCCGTGTGTTCTGGGAAGTACTGAAGGTTACTGGCACGCTACTCTGGCAGCAGGGAAATAGATATTTTGACCAGGATTGGTAATGAATCAATATTCCGCAGTCATTGGCTATTTGGTTTCTGCTGTCTTAACACAGATCTCTCAAAAATACCGCTCTGGTATTGTATTTCTGGCTAATGAGGTTTATTAAAGAGGCTGATGGGAATTGGGAAGGGCATGGGTGCATTGGATACGGAGTCATTAAATAGACCGCTCTGGAGCAGCACTCGCTGTGCATGTTAATACCGCGTGGAGATTTGGGGCCCTGGAGAAGGGCGAGGGAGAGATCTGGACCAGGGTCGTTGAAAAAGACACCGAGAAAAGGCTGTCGTTTGGGAAGCAGGCAGCAGCGTGGAACTAGCTGGTTTGGATAAGCAAGATTTCCGGTGCCCTCTGGGAGGGAAAGATCAGGAGTCTCATCCACCACACAAGATTTTGATACCTCCAGCTCAGACTGCACTAGCGGGAGGCCGAAGGTGAATGGAAGTGAACAAACAACTGACCCTCCAGGAGTCTCCTGGAAGGTCCAGTCTCTGGCTCTTCTTTTCATTAGAGCCCATCTGCTCCTCGCTCTCAAAGCCCAGTCTGGGTCATTTACATGAGAGGGCCTGAACCCAAGACAGATGCTTAGGCAGTACTGTGGCGAGTGTCAGAGAAATGCCTCGAGGACGACAAACCTGTTAAGTAATCTATAAAATACGTAAGGTGTGGATGCGAATCTGACATAATTTACTTTGCTACGAACAGTGTTGTGCTGAATAGAGAATAGCCCCAGGGAAAACAGTTAACCCTTCTCATAATGAAAGAGTAAGGGAGTCAATTCAATTGAAAGGCAACCAAAAAATAAATAGAAGCAAATACCTTTTCAAACACGGCACAGTTAGTCTGCGGAACTCATCGCCCCGAGCTATCAAGAGGCCAAGATCTTAGCAGGATTCAAAGAAATGGATTTGAGTTTTCTATGGACAGCAAGAACAGCCACAATTACACTACATCAGACTAAAAAAGATAAGGGATTTAAACCTTCATTTTTCAGGGCACAAACCAACCACTCAGTGCCCAGGGTCATGGGAAATTTCCCCTGCGGACACAAGGTTCCTGCAGCTGGTGCTGGTCATGGATGCATGCTGCTAGATGGAGACAGATCTAGGGGTCCCTCTGTTCTGTTACAACGACTTGGCCAAAAGGAGGCAACTTCTGGCCAAGACCTGAAGAATCCAGCTTCTGACGGCTCAGCCGGCAGGGACGACTTCCAGGGCCAGGCAGGGGCGGACCCCAGCCACGGCCGGCTCGGCGCAGCGCCGAATGGTGGAGACTCCCAGCTGAGACCCAGTCAGTGCAGCGCATGCAGGGGGAGGCAAGGCCGGGCTACTGACCAAGCCCCGGAGGAGCCAGCCGGGGTCTCAACTGCGCTTAGAGGCATGAGACACACTGGATGGCTGCGCCGGATGGGAACCCTGCTGGCTGGTGAAGCCTGCTCTAGCCCCAGCCCCCTGATGTGCGTGGTCCCCACAGTCTAGACTGTAGCAGAGACTTCCCAAGGACACCCCGCCCCCCTAGCAGAGGTGCTCCAAGTCACACTCCCGAGGCTGCGTGAAGAGGGGCTTTATTTCTCAGGGACGAGGCGGCGGGCTGGCAGCTGGGGTATCCCAAGAGTCTGGGAGGAGCAGCCTCCTCCACCCCCAGCCTGTGTGCTGGATCAGCACGGCCTGCAGGGGCTCTCAGGTGCAACAGCCAAGGTAATAAAGGACGCTGGGCTGGGCAGGTTAATTACATTAGCGCTGCACGTCTCTGGAATCCAGCTGTCAATATGAAATCTCCTATTCGCTGCCCTGGGTCTATTGGCAGAGGAAGGGGAGCTAATCATGTTGCTGAGGTTAGAGCTCACCGACCGGGTCTACTTAATTGCTCCACTTTGAGAGAATAAAATCAATCCAGCGTTTTATACTTTGTGAGCTGTGCACTTACGTCTTGGCACATACGTGAGAGACAAAAGGAATCGAATAAAACCCGGGAAGTGTCATTTAATTGTTTTATCTGGCAAGATCTCCGCATTGATCCGAGCACAAACCCAGACCGCTGGGCAGCAGTTCAGCCGCTCTTCCTGCACGGTCAATTCACTTTCATCAGGCAGGCACGGAGCTGGCACCGCCCAGCTCAGCAAGTGCCCATCGCCATCCTCAGAGATGGTGGTGCTAAATTATTAATGGGAGTCTGTTTCCTCCTTGTCACGGAGCAGTCAGGTCACAGCAGAGGAGGCCAGCCCAAGCCGGAGTGATCTAAGGCGGGTGAGGCCAGTTATGCGTTATCTTTAATCCCGCTGCACGTCATGGCTGTCCGTTGGGAAGCGTGGCTCTGGCCCAGCGCTGTACCAGAGGGGCTCCCGGCGCTGCCGAGATCACAGAGCATTTCCTAGGTGACTGCTATGGCAAGCCGCCGGGGTGCAAGAAGAGCAAGCGCCCGAGCCGTGGCCTGGAACATGTGACCCCTTGGTGTGGGGATTGGCTTTTCCCTCTGGAGTGCTGGCGCTCTGGGTGTGGGCGGTGGGGGGCTGATGGGAGGGGGTGCAGGCGTAGCAGACCAAGTCTACGAAGGGGCTCCAGCCCACCAGCAGCATGGAGGCTGGCCCGGGCTAACCAAGTGGGCAGTTCGCGGAGTGCTTTGGGCAGAGGATGATGGAGCAGAGGTGGGCAGGGCCCCACAGGGAGGCTGAAGAACTGAAACCAGACCAGGCACTGAAATGCCCCCATGACATCACTAAGGCGCTGGTGCCCTGTCAGAGGGGGATGCACATTAGTGCTGGTCACGGCTCGGGGTACGCACCCTTGCTGGCTTTGCGCAGCGGAAGACACTGGCTTTTGCCAAAAGAAGCCGATCTGGTGGGGCCCTGCAGGAAGAGCACCAGCCTTCCCCTGCCCCCAGGAGCTCCCATTTGCAATCCCCTCCCCGGCACTGCACCCCACCAGCTGAAGAGAACATGGCGCAGGGGAGCATCAGCAAGCCAGGCACCCTGGTGACTCAGCCCACGCCTGGCATGGTCCCACTCGGTGGCTCCAGGCCACACCCACAGCCTGCCCACTTCTCTGGTGTGAAACCCAGCCTGGATCTACGGGGTGCTGGGCATGGGCCAGTGAGCTGCTCACAGGCACCTCCAGAGCTCTCCAGCCAGTCTGCGGGGAGCGGCACTCGTTCAGAGCTGTAGCGCAAGGGGCTGCTGTCTCCACAGCTGTGACCTCTGCTCTGCTGCGGCAGCCTCTACTTCTCCACTGCTCCATAAACAGCCCGTCTCACCCTTGGGCAGACTGGGCCCTGGCTCTGCTTGGCACCTCCAGCAACCGTGCCCGAAGCCAGAGCTCCATTAGGCTGCAGCATCGTCTCCAGGGACGTGGCCGAAACCCAGCTGCTCAAACAGACTGGGACAACAGCCCAGGGTGGGAGGGGATGGGCCAGAGGCCAGAGCAGGACTGTCACCGCTCAGACTTCAGTCACCCTAGAACTCTACCTGGCCTGGCCCCTTTCATCCTGACCTTACATGGCCTTAACCCCCATTTCACAGATGAGGAGATGGAGGCACAGAGCAGGGCAGGGTCTGGTTTCCAGAGGTGCTGCACACCCAGCACTGGGAGCTGCAGGGGCCTGGCCCCTTTGGCAATCAGACCAAGGGACGTGCCCGTGCCATGCCCACAGGCAACAGCAGGGTCAGCTCCTGGCGCCCAATCCCCTGCTCTCACCACCCTGCTGCTGGGCTCGATGCAGAGTCCTAGTGCTGGTACACGAGGACGGGAAAGCTGCTGCCCCTCAGGGATTGGAAGGGAGTTTTCCGCTGTCCCGAAGCCCAGCCTCGCCTGGGCTCCTGGCCAGTAAGCGCTGGCAGGACTCAGCGAAGCTGGATGGAAGTCCAGGCTCTCAGCAGGTGTTTGGCAGCTCCAGGGCTGCCGAAGTGATGTGAAATCATTCACCGGGAGAAGGAGAATCCTGAAGAGCAGCGAGAAATGTCATCGGGGTTAACGAGCCGCCTCAGCAACTGGGGGACTCCCCCACCCCCCGCAGCACTGGCCTGGAAGCGCAGGGAAACCCCGTCCCTGCCCAGGAGGACACGTAGGGATCGCTCAGCGAGATCACTACCCCCTCCCCAGGCAGGGCAGAGCTTCGCTGCAGGGTAAGGCTCTGGCCCATGCCCCCACTGCCTGCATCCTGAACGCCAGCCTCTTTCCCTAGCCCGGGCAGCGACTGGGGGCAGCAGATGGCTGCAGGGTTCTGGGCTCTGCTCACTCCCCTGTATTTCCTCTAGTAGCTCTGAGCTCATCCCACGTGCTTCCCACGCCTGGCCCCCAGCCTGGTGGGGAGCCCAGTTGAATTCCCCAGGCCTCCAGCATTAGAAGCTGCCATGCTCAGAGGGGCCTTTCCTGCTCTCCTAGACCAGGGGTAGGCAACCTATGGCACGCGTGCCGAAGGCGGCACGTGAGCTGATTTTCAGTGGTACTCACACTGCCCAGTCCTGGCCACCAGCCCGGGGGGCTCTGCATTTTAATTTAATTTTAAATGAAGCTTCTTAAACATTTTAAAAACCTTATTTACGTCACATACAACAATAGTTTAGTTATAGATTATAGACTTAGAGAAAAAGACCTTCTAAAAACGTTCAAATGTATGACTGGCACACGAAACCTTAAATCAGAGTGACTAAATGAGGACTCGGCACCCCACTTCTGAAAGGTTGCCGACCCCTGTCCTAGACCGTCCGCTCTGCCTGGGCCCAGCTGTGGGATGCCACAGGGGACAAAGGACCAGGCCTATGCACTCCCTGGACCAGGGAGTAGTCTGAGCAGTCACCACGTCTAGGGCAATCACTTCTCCATGCTACAGGAGAGGAGACGCTGGGTGCACGTGGAGCACAGGGAGCTTTGGGGGCCAGCTGGCTGTTAAAAACACCAGCTAACAGGAGACGGAGGGGGACAGGGAGCCCACAGCCTGGCTGCCATGACCCGAGGAAGAAAGAGTGCCACTGATTGCTTCTGAGGGGGGAGCTCGGCTCGCTTGCCAAACAGGAGAATCACAGGGCAGGGCAGGGCAGCTGGGGTGTGCAGGGGACCCCAGAGCCTGTGGCTACATTCGCAGCACACAAGTGGAAGCAAAGCTCCCCCTCCTGGCGTGTGTGTACAGCACCAGCCCGCATCCCGAACTCCCAAAACTTGCTCCAGTGCAGTCCCGAAAGCCCAGGGGCCGGAGCAGCTTCCACAGGCTGAAGGCAGGGCCCTGGCCAGGGATGGCGCAGACTTGTTGTATGGCACTTAGGACACTCCAGGCACCCCTCAGACAACAGCCCCCCCAGTACTGCAGGAGGATGGCCTGGTCACGCGCCTGTTTTCAGTCCCCACGCTGGAGGTTAGTTCATTTTTAGACAATTTATGATGTAAGAAAGTGCACTGCCAAACCCAGAGAGCAGGGAGCAAACGGCACCTGCTGGGGGGGGGGGGGGATATGGCTGCTCCGAGTCTGCCCTCACCAAGCTAGGGAAGGGGAATTGGACACAAGCACAAAAGCTGCCCAGGCCGGGCAAGAAGAGAAAGAGGAGAGTGCTCCAGAATGGGCCCTACTCCCTGCCTGGTGGAGGTAGATTCCCTAGGGGAGCGGGAGGAAGAGACTGCTATTTAACAGAGAGTTAAAGTAGGTTCCTGCTCTATTTATAGCTCTTGTGCTCCACTTTCCCCAGCCTTGAGCAGCCTCGGCGGGTCTGCATCCCGTCCTGTGAGCACGGGGCAGTGCTCGCTAAACCCCCTGAGAGCAGGTGCTGATAGGAGAGTCTGTTCAGACACCTGCTGCCTTCCCTCCTCTCAGGGCTGGAGCTAAAGCTACTAACAGCAAAGGGAGCCCTGGATTCCCAGACCCCATGGGAGCGCAGCCCTCCCCTACAGGGGTTTGGAGTCACTGACAGGCTCCCGCAGCACTTGGATACAGAAGCAGACACATGCAGACAGTGGCTCCAAGCCGGCTAGGAACATGGGCTTGCAGGTGGATTTAGGGACACAGGCCATAAGGCTGGAAAGGACCTGCTGTGCCATAGAGTCCAGTCCCCGGCTATTGCATACAATCCCCTTATATAATCCCTTTAATAAATTTACCAAGCTCCAGCTTCAAACTAGGTAGGGTGTTTGCCCCCTCACTAATCTTATTGGGCGGCTGGTCCTGCACTTCACTCCTCTGAGGTTAGAAACCTTCTTCGCATCTCCAGTCTAAACGTATTCCTGTGTTCTTGTGCCAACGCGGTCTTCTAGCTTCAGCAGCTCTTCTCGCTCCCTGGCGTATTTATCGAGAGCAAGCAGATCCCCTCTCAGCCTGCATAGGGTGAACAAGCCAAGATCTTTTATTCTCCATTCCTAAAACAGGCTCTTCCTTCCCCTGATCCTCTTAGCAACCATCCTCAGCACCTGCTCCAGTCTGAATTCATCGGTCTTGAACGTGAGTGACCAGAACAGTACACACTATTCCAGAAGCGGTCTCACCGGTGCCTGATACAACAGCATTAATACCTGCCTATCGCTACTGGAAATATCTTGCCTGATACATCCTTGGATCACACTTGTTTTTGACTTGAGGTGGGCCCTGTTTTCTTACTGTCCCGTTCCTTATGCTGCGGAGCATCGTTCATTTCCTGCAGTGCTGGAGCCGGGCAGGAAACGGTTTTCCCACCTTGTGAAAACATTATTTCAAAACTAGCCTGTTCTGCACCAGGACGGAACAGAGACCTTTTGAACTGTTCACTAAAAGAGATCAAGATCCCAGAACAGCCAATAGCCACTGTGTGCGTGTCTCTCATGTGATCCTGGACCTCAAATCGTCCTCTGCAAAATAGTCATCAAAACTGGTACGTTCCCCACAAAAAGTGCCACTTGCAACCAATCTGCATTTTCTAATGAAAAACAATGTAAAAACCTCCAGAGCAGCTGTACACAGTATATCACCCCGGGGCCGATCCTCCAGACTCGCAATGGGAGGATTTGTCAGTGCTCATCCTGTGCTCCAGAATCTCCACTTTCTTTCTAAAGGACAGAGTGGATCTCCAGCCCTTGGGGTTGTGGAGAAACCCTTCAGAACCTGGCCCAAGTACAAACGAATGCTGCAATGCCTGCCTGAATCTGCAGAGAGCCTGGAATGGCTCTGGGGGTGAACTGCCTCATTCAGCCCAGGGGGCATTAATTCAGCTGCCCAGTCTAAGTGTCCGCATAGCAATTACTTGTTTCACTGCTGATCAATACCCACACGGAAGGAGAGGATCCTGTTGTGAAGCTCTAGCTACACAAAGGATTGTGGGTGATCGCTCGTGTTGGCACGGTAAGTGCCGTGGGAGACAGCACCACTTATCCTTCCCCCCAGCTCGGAGCCCAGCATAGCCCATGTGACCATATTTTAAATGTCAACACAATCTCCTGACAGGCATCTCATTTTGGCACCACAAATGGGTGGGTTGTGGAAGAATATCAATGCCTCCGGGCCCCCATTCGACACCTGAGCCGTGCCTGACAGCTCCTGGGGGTTTCTTTGCCCCACCAGCACGCCACTAATGGAGACGTGTGGGAATGGAGCAGGGCTGCCCGCCCACAGGGCCATTGCAAAGGCTGCTTCCAGCCACCCGGCTCCTGTAGGCACCAACTAGTGCAGGGAGCTCTTTCCTTCTGCATGATTCATTAGCAGACACTGAGATCACAGGCCTAGCCCTACCCACAGAGCACCCCACTGACATGAGAGCAGGGGCTATGTGAACACAGCCCACCGCAGCGTCTCAGAAAGCGATTCTGTGCAGCAGGTACTCGACACTTCAGCAGCCACTGAGCTCCCATCCCGCCCCCGAAAGCATGGCAGCCATCCAACTGAACGGCAGGGATCTGTGCTGGCCTCTGAACGCAGAGGAGAGGGGGTCGCACCCGCACACAGGCTGTTCTTATCCAGCACCCAGAAACTGAACTGCTTGGTATTGCTTAGTGCCTCCACATTTTACAAGAAAGCCTTTTATTGAAATTAAATTCTTCCCCGTCTCCCTCTGTCTCTTCCTGGCGATGCACTGACTACCCTCCAAGGTTTGATTTATTAGAGATCTCAGATATTTTACACGTATTTGATTTCAGAAAGCAGACAAGCAGACAGAGTACATGAGATATTGCACTTTTGTAGAACCAACAACAGCAGCGGATTTCAGGACAGCTATGGAGCAAATTATGGGTAGTAGGACTGTGATCACAGAGGCAGTGGAGTGGCCACCTGGAGTGCAATCTGTCAGATAACAGACCATACAAGTTGTGAAGGTCTCTTCACCTTAGCAATAGTTTATACAATGAGCTGGGAATTTCATGTTTCCTGATTAGCTAGGGCCCCAGCCTCCCAACCCAGCCAGGTATGGGATGTTCATACAGACTAAAGCCATCCGGCAGGTTGGGTTATTGCTGGTGTATCTCACAGCTGGAAATAGATATAAGCACATTGGGACTTTTTGATCCTCCAACAGCCAGCAAGAAGAGTTTTACCCCTCAGCCAAGTTCAGCACTTCTTCCTGACACAACAACCCCACTGAAGTCAAGTAACAGACTGATCAATTATTAGCCCCCAAATCGGACCAGGGCAGCCCGCTTGCATGGCCACACACCCTGTTCTGCCATTCTACGGGGGCTAGTCTTGTAAAGAAAACCCACAGACAGTGATCGGTGTGCTAGGCAGAGCCACCCGCCTCCCCAAGGATAAACCAACCCCCAACCCTCCCGGCTACATGACAGCCCTCCCGGGGTCTCTGAGGCGGGGAGAGGCAGGGATGGGGAGTGGGGAGCAAGGGGAATGAATAGGACACAGACCAGTCCAAGTGAGGCCGCTGTGGGGAGCAGGAGCTGGGAGAGCAGCTGATGATGGTGGGGTGGGCAGACACACCCCAGATAGGAATCCAGGGACCAGCCCCCAGCCCCTCACGTTCTAACATGGGCCTGAGGGGCCCAGCCTGACCCCAGCCCCCCCTGGGCTGCCCAGCGCTGCATCTCTGGCCCCCGCAACGGGCTCCCTGGGGGTGACAGGGTCACTCGGGCCAGGTCCCCTGCGGTGCTGTGCACCCCCAGCCGCTCAGCGCCCCTGAGAGCCCGGCCTGAGCCTGCCTCCTCTGAGGGGCAGCACCCTGCGCTAGCCGCCCTTGCCTGGACTCTCCCAGTGGGCGACGGGTCCCGATCCTTGGCAGGGGTCACCCTCTGCGTCCCCCCGCGGGGAGCCCCCTACAGCCCAGCGCGATTCCCGCCCCCCAGCCGGGGGAGCCGCTGAGGCGCTAGTGGCACCGGGCTGGGATGGGGAGACGGCGGGAGACAGGGCCGGGTTCCCCGTCGCAATCCAGCACACGCGGGGCCCCAGAACAACGCCCCGCAGCCCCTCAGGGGTCCGTAGCGCAGGGGCGCTGAGGGATCCGGCCCTCGCCCAGCTCCAGGGGCTGCACAGATCTCGGTTCCCACGGCCAAGCCGGGCTCACGGCGCAGTGGGCCCAGAGGCACCCCGGGCTCGCCCCTCCGCCCCTTCCCGGGTACTGGGCGGGTCGCCAGCGGGGCGCGGAGCTGCTCTACCAGTTCCCTCGGGTCCGGGCAGGGGCACCAGGGGCACAAGGGCCGTTCTTCGGGGACCGGGCAGGACGCCGGAGCCGGAGCGAGCGGACCCGGGGTCACAGGGATCGCTGGGTCCGGCGGGGCGGCCACAGACTCGGCCGGGACCAGGCGCCCTGCTCTGGGCAGCCACCAACTCAAACCTTCCCGGGGAGCGGGGCCCCCGGGTCCCTGCGCCGCCTCCGCCGCAGCCCCCGCCCGGCCCCCCGCAGCAGCCGGGGGCGGCGCTCACCTGTACCACTCCAGCCCGCGCTCGTAGTGCCGGTCGAAGAAGTGGGGCTCGGTGCCCACGGCGCGCACCTCGGGGTGCACCCGGATAAACTCCAGCACGGCGCGGGTGCCGCCCTTCTTCACCCCCACGATGAGGGCCTGCGGGAGCCGCTTGCTGCCCAACTTGGCGGGGCCGGAGCCGTTCCCCGCCGGCGGCGCCTCCTGGCCCGCGCCCCGGGGGCCGCCCCACGCCGGCTCGTCGCTCCGGGTGCGCCCCCAGGGGCTGGCCGCGCCCCCCGGCTCGCCGGGCTCCCGGCCGCAGGAGCGGGACTTCTGCAGAAGTTTCTTGGCGCCGGCGCTGCGGGCGGGGAGGCAGCGGCGCTCGGGGCCGGGCAGGGGCCCCCCGGCGCAGCGCAGGAGGCTGTAGCACAGGTAGGTGCCGGACAGGGACAGCGTGAAGATGAAGAGGAAGCGGCGCGTCAGCCTGGGGGAGGGTGGCCCGGCCCGGCCGCTCAGCGCCCTGCACGCCATGGCTCCATGGGGCCGGGGGGAGCGGCGCTGCGCTGCCCGCGGCGCATGGGGCCGGGGCCGGGGCCGGGGCCGGGCGCGCTGCGCACCGAGGCGAAGGCAGGCTCCGTGCCCGGCTCCCCGCGGCTCCGGGGAAGCGGCGGCGGCTGCCCGGGCATGTCCCGCTCCTAGGCGGAGGGGCGGCTCGGGGGGCTCCGCACGCTGCCCCTGCCTGCGGCCGCCGCCCCGAGCTCCGGCTCCTCCGCTCCCATGGCCGCCCCTGCAGCCCGGCAATCCGCGGCGGCGCGACTCCGAATCCGGGGCGCCGCAGCCGGCTCCAGCTTCCTCTGTCCCCGGGAAATGCCGGGGCAGCGCCGGTGCGGCTGCTATTTAAGGGGCCGCCTGACGTCAGCGCCTCCCGGAGCCCCCACGAACCGCCGGAGCCGCCCGGACCCCGAACCTGTCCCCCAGAGCCCGCAGCCCGAGCCCCTCAGCCCGGACCCCAACCTCTTACCCCCACTCCCCAGAGCCCCCAGCCCCTCCCACACTCCAAACCTCTCACCCCCACCTTCCCAGAGCCCCCAGCCCCTCCCACACTCCAAACCTCTCACCTCCCCCGAGCCCCTCAGCCCGGATCCCAACCTCTTACCCCCACCTCCCCCGAGCCCCTCAGCCCGGACCCCAACCTCTTATCCCCACTCCCCAGAGCCCCCAACCCCTCCCACACTCCAAACCTCTCACCCC
>NC_048307.1:997610-1027149 GCF_013100865.1 Trachemys scripta elegans | reverse complement strand
AAACATGCAAATTAAAGTTTCCCTTTATTGGGCACCTGAGCTCCATAAGCAGAGCACGACTTTGCCAGTGCCCCGTCCGGGGCAGACCGATTAGCCCACTTGCCTGCTCCCCCAGTTTGGGCACGGTCAGGCTCTTTGCTGGCAACTCCAACTAAAGTCCAAATCACTGGATTCCTGTGACCGGGGACAAGGCAGCCCCGCCCTGGCTGGCCACACTACAAAGAGCCCGAAGGAAGGGAAGGGAAATACAAAACAAACTAAACAATGAAAAGATGATAACTTGCCATGGATGCATGACTGCTGGCTGTGGTAACTAGAAGGAGCTGTTTCTAATGGACTAGCCTCCACACCAGGTTCCCCATTAGGGTGACCAGATGTCCCGATTTTATAGGGACAGTCCCAATTTTTGGGTCTTTCTTATATAGGCTCCTATTACCCTCCATCCCGATTTTTCACATTTGCTGTCTGGTCACCCTACTCCCCATGGCCCCAACAGGCCAAGCCAGCAGCTGGACTACAAAGGCATTGTGCCCATGTGTCCATTCCCCTGGGAATCCAACAGGCCGATGGGGGGTGGGCGCCACGCAAGGATTGCCCTGAGTGGGTTTGAGCTGCAAGCCTTATGGCTGTTTTGTGCCACCGGCAAAGCAGACAGCAGCCCCAGAGCCTCTCTTGCCAAAACCCTGCTTAGCAGTTGTTCCTCGCAGCCGTTGTTGGGAGCACCCCTCCGAGCCCCATCCCATCTCCTGGTTTGAGCTGCTCACGCACACTGGGACTGAGGTTTCGCACGCTCACTTTCTCCCCAGAAGGGAGCTTGTTTGGGAGAGCATGCATGAAATCATCCCCCTATTTCCAGGTCTGGGGGAATGGAAAAAATGTACCAGGTTCTACCCAGACTGCCCTGCAGACTTCAACAGCAAACCCAGCTATGCTCTGAAACCTGCCTGGACAGGCTGGAGGGCTCCTTGAGCACCGGCACCTTGGCTAGTTGGGTCTCCTTTCCCCTGGGAGATTATCAGCTTCTCCTTTCTAGGGAGTAGGCACGGAAAGGACTGTTAGCCACCTAGGCCACCCTTTGGATTACAGCCCCATGCACTTGTCAAGCGGGACGGTTCACTAAAGGACCATCACCAGGGCACTTCTCCAGCGAGCTTTTAATTCCTCCAGCGAGTTCCTGACAGAACTGGGTGAAAAGTGCAACATTTATTGGGAAATAGTCACTTGCCTGTGACAGCAAATCTGGGGACAGAACAAAATTAGCCAGTGTTTTATTTTAAAAACTTGTGATGTTAATCAAACCACGTATTCACTATGTTTGCAAAGTATTCACCAGCTCACCTCCCTGGTTACCTCTTTTCTGCTCTACAGCTAAGCCAAGCTCTGGGTGATGTTTCTCGAGGCATTGCCCCATTCTAGTGCCCAGGTGTAACTTCTCCAAAGCTTGCGTTAGCCACGCATTGTCTTGTTGAGATGGGAGTCGTGCTTTTTAACTGGACTTTGCCTTGTCAAAGAGCTGGCTGTAAAGTTGTTACCTGTTTCCCTCATTCTTGCTGTTAACTTTGACATCCTCATTAGTTATTAACTGCCCCAGGTCAAGCAGGCTGCCCTCACTGCTGACGCGCCATTAGTGTGCTGGTTCGATACCCCTGCCCTCCAAGGGCACATCCTCCCAGATGTTTTGCAAACCAGACTGAAGAGGGCCAGCAAAGATGCAGCATGTTTTGCATGTGCTAGTGCCAGGTTTCAAGCAGAGGCCTTTGAATGAGGGTAACGTATCAGAGATTACTATGTAAAGGCCTGTTTCTCTCTGTGCTCCGCCCTGTGACTAGCGTCCAGGATTATATTACCCACAGTGGGAAATGCAGGCAACGGTAGCATTACGGGAGAGTCCCTGCCATTAGCACTCAAGTGCACGTCTTGTGAGAGAACGTCCTGTGTACTCTATTACCCACGCGGAGGTACAAATCCCGCCTGGCGATTACCGAGATGAGCAGGTTGCCGACCCATAATGGGTAAATGAGTCCATTCTGCACAGCCTATAATGACTTCAGAAGCATGAATAAACCAGCTCGCACCTTGGCATGGCAGCTGGGTGTCTGTGACACCAGACTTACTTGTGGTGCAGTGGAGCTAGGAAATGTAATGCATTGCTAAGCCAAGCGATAACAGGGTGAGACTTACATGTTGTTCAGGAGGAAAATGTCAAAACAAACAGTTGCTCTTACTTTTCCTGCTTTCATGTTGCTTTTTGCTTACTTTTCTGCTGACCTTAGAAATTATTCCCTCTGTGAGTCAGTCTCTGGAAAAAATGTGTTTGATTAAAAAATTCCGGCGGCCTTTTAAGAGGCTCTTCCAGTTTCAGTGTTAAGACCTGTCATTCAGAAGCAGGGTTTTGAGGGTCACCATATTAGACCGTGGGAAAGTTCCCCCCTCCTCCCCCCGTTTGCAGCACCATTGAGTGGCAAAACTTCTCAGGGCAATGCCAGGTCTGAAGCCATGTGCCACGACTGACAAGATATCCTGCAGGTCACATCTGGCCTAATAACTAGAAGGCAAGTGTTCTCAGATCAAAGGGTCTCTGCTGAGCAGGGGTCTGTGGTGTTGTCATTACCGCCAATATTCCACATGGTCAAAGAAACCCACAAACTCACTTCATGGGGCTTTGCCCCTCTTTCCAGTGGCGTCCACACACACTAGAAACGATTACTTTGTTCACTGCAAGTGCAGTGGATGAGTCCACATGCCCACCAAGGAGCCATTTGATTGTCCTCCTCCTAGTCATCAAAGTTTCAGCATCCAGTCAGGGAGCAGAAACGATGCCATGTGACTTAGGTGGCCAGTGCCTCCCCCCAAAGGACAGATCACAAACACAACCAAAGCAAAGACATGTCACAGACTGTTTGCAGGTAGTTTGCGTACAGAAAGAGGGTGAAATGCATTGAAGGAGTTAATTCCTAGGAATAGCTCATCATCACCGCCTCCCGCCTGCCGGTCACTCTGCTTGGGGCAGGGGAGTTCAGCCTCAGGACTGCACACCACCCCAGCCAGGAATGCTTTGGCCGCGGCTGCTTTCACCCACTGTTCCCGTCTCCCAGCGAAGATACATTCATGCCTCAGTCCAAGCCTCGAATGGGGGTGACTTGCTGAGCACTGGTGGAGAGAAACACCAGCGGTGAGTAACCTCCCACACCCCCAGGAACAGACTGTTCTCCAAGCAAGACACATCCCTCCCTGAGGTCTGCATCAGGCCAGCCAGGAAATGGCAAGGCTTTGCTGTGAAAAAGTTCCCAATGAAACTAAACCATTTCAATTTTTCATGGAATTTTTCAAAGTGAAAAATTTGCCTAGAATTGAATAGAAAACCAGAAAATTCCGAATGGTGCAGAAATGGCTGATCCACCCAAAAAGCCCTTTTTCATAACCCCAACCCCCCAGAAGACCTGATGAAAATATTCGGTCTCATTCTAGTGCCGAGTCCTGCCAGGGGGTGGTCCCAGATGCCAGACCCTGCTCTGCCTGGGTGGGGCAGGCCAGCGCATTTGCATCACAGCCCTGCAGTGGGAATGTGGAGAGAGGGGGTTCCACGGCACCATGATGTGGGTTGGGTGAAGGGCGCCCCATGTCCTGCTGCTGCCTTGCTGACAAGAGGTGCCTATGGCAGCTGTCTCCCTCCTCCAGCCAGGGAACAACTCTCACGGGGTGGGGGGAGTCAGACAGATTTATGCCTGAACTGGCCTCCTGCTGTCGCTCCCTGCGGGGAGGCAGGGTGGGGAACTGGCACATGCTCGAAGGGGCTGCGTGTCTAGTGAGCCCACCCCGTGCCGGGCTGAGGGGCCTGCAGAGAGGCACTGTGCAGGTATTGCCAGCGCCCGGGTAGGAAGAGAACAGAACCCTGATGAGGAATAACCAATGGCTACTGAGTTGAGCGAGTGTCAGTGAAGCAGCCGCTATCAGTTTCTAGGCATAGCGTGACTGCCTTGGGAAGTCAGTGTGCCCCAGCGGGTAGCAGGGACGCTAGTGCTGTTACTGTGATGTGTGTGAGAGATCAGGGAGTGAAGACCCCAAGCCCTGGACCAGGACCACTGGATGCTGCCCGGACACAGACGGGCCCTGCCAAAGAACTGCCAGTGTGAGGAGACCAGCCAAACAAGGGAGATGCGGAAGGAAGGAGACAAGCAAAGTGACTGGGGCAATGAGCCAAGCCAGTCTAGGTCTGCCGGGCTGGGGGTTATCTTGTTTGGCTGCTTTTCATTTTTACACTGTTGAGTGCGAGGGAGGGAAAGGCAAATAGGGAGAGGCGGGAAGGGGAAAGCAGTATCAGGGACGGCGAGGAGGGCTGCCCTGCCCTGCTGCCACCCCAGGTCCCATCTCCTGGCAGGGTGGGGCTGCCCCTTTGCCCTCCAAGGCGAGGCCACCAGGAGACCCTCCCCCAGCCCACATGGCTGGGGATTGGCGAGAGCGGAGCGCAGGGCCCCATCTCTTCTCTATATTTGGTATCTCAGATCACACAGCACAGTGACGGGGTGATCCCTGGAGGTGGCCGGTGGTTGCAAGGGGAGCAGAGTGGGATGGGAACTAGTCCGTGCGCTGAGGACTCTCCCGAGGACTTGCCAGTGGAGTCATTTTTTGGTCCTCTCTCCCTCCCCGCTCCGCCAGAGCCTGAGGACAGGGGAAGCACCAGGACATGCAGACTCCGAGGAAATAGAATTGCAATGTACCAAAATTGTTTCAACACCACATTTTGTGACTAACGTCATTATATGCAGAAAGATGTGTGGGGAGCTGAAGGAGAGAATTAATATAGTAAGTAATCCTCTCCCTTTAGCAATATCTTTCTGCATGAAGTAATGATTTAATGTCTAACTTTTTCCAGCACACACATTTCCTCCGAACAAACACTTCTATGATATGCAGCTATTTATGTTTCAAGGCAAAAAGCGCTGAGCATAATGGACTCTATTCTGACTATTTGTCCATAAAGACATTCTGACGCCTCATGGGAAAGCATGAAAAACATTCCATTTGGAGACAATTCCCTTCTATTTAATCCAGTCTCTGTCTTGCTTTCTCCCTCATTCTCTAGGACACTTGCAGAAAAACAGCGTCTCTTTGTTGCCTGTTCTGCACCTTTAGCCCTAATCCTCCGTCTGTGACCTCACCGTTGGTTGTATGTTGCAAAGAGTGTTTTATCCAAATCAGTCCCTGCACATTGCTAGAAGACGAAGACACAGACTGTACCATGCATTGTGCTTTTACAGCTGGTCTTCTTTTTCCAGCTGTCACACGGTGCCGTGCTGTGCTATGCTGCCTTTGTGCAGGATAACAGAGCAGCTTACTAGTCTAGGTAGCATTTACCAGCTGCTCTGGGCTCCTTTGGCATGGAGGGCATCATAGATTCATGTGCCCAAAATGCCAAGCAGGATATTTAGTCTGAGCACTAATCACTGAAATATAAAGTAAGTAGTAACAGTGTTTAAACTCTGGTAACGAGTCAGTGCAGGCTGAATCCAGCCACTGGCTCTCCCCAGATGTTCCCAACACGGCCGGGCTCAGCACACACTGCGTTAGGAGGCGACAGGTTGCTGTTTACAGTACATATCACAAACGTTGGAGCACTGACTGCTGCGCAGGTGACAGACACACGCTGCTCAGCTCCACAGGCCGCTCAGAGCAACTGGGTCTCTTGCAAGGAAAATTCAGAGCAGCTCGGATTTCTGGACATGACTGAAGGGGCCGCTGACTGGGTTCATAAAAACATAAGAACGGCCAGACTGGGTCAGAGCAAAGGTCCATCCAGCCCAGTATCCTGTCCTCCAACAGTGGCCAGTGCCAGGTGCCCCAGAGGGAATGAACAGACCAGGGAATCATCAACTGGTCCATCCTCTGTCGCTCATTCCCAGCTTCTGGCAAACAGAGGCTAGGGACACCATCCCTGCCCATCCTGGCTAATAGCCACTGATGGACCTATCCTCCATGAATGTATCTAGTTCTTTTTTCAACCCTGTTATACTCGTGGCCTTCACAATATCCTCTGGCAAGGAGTTCCACAGGTTGACTGTGTGTTGTGTGTAAAAATACTTCCTTTTGTTTGTTTTAAATCTGCTGCTTATTAATTTCATTGGGTGACCCCTAGTTCTTGTATTATGAGAAGGAGTAAATAACACTTCCTTATTTACTTTCTCCACACCAGTTGTGATTTTATAGACCTCAAACATATCCCCCCTTAGTCTTCTCTTTTCCATGCTGAAAAGTCCCAGTCTTATAAATTTCTCCTCATATGTCAGCCATTCCATCATTTTTGTTGCCCTTTTCTGAACCTTTTCCAATTCCAATATATCTTTTTTTTAGATGGGGCGACCACATCTGCACGCAGTATTCAAGGTGTGGGTGTACTATGGCTTTATATAGAGGCAATAAAGATGATATTTTCTGTCTTATTATCTATCCCTTTCTTAATGATTCCCAACATTCTGGTCGCTTTTTTGACTGCCGCTGCACATTGAGTGGATGTTTTCAGAGAACTATCCACAATGACTTCAAGATCTCTCTCTTGAGTGGTAACAGCCAATGTAGACCCCATCATTTTATATGTATAGTTGGGATGATGTTTTCCATTGTGCATTTTTTTGCATTTATCAACATTGAATTTCATCTGCCATTTTGTTGCCCAGTCACCCATTTTTGTGAGATCCTTTTGTAGCTCTTCGCAGTCTGCCTGGGACTTAACTAGCTTGAGCGATTTTGTATCATCTGCAAATTTTGCCACAACACCATTTACCCCTTTTTCCAGATCATTTATGAATATGTTGAATAGGACTGGGCCCAGTACAGACCCCTGGGGGATACCACTCTCTCTCTCTCTCCATTCTGAAAACTGACCATTTATTCCTACCCTTTGTTTCCTGTCTTTTAACCAGCTACTGATCCATGAGAGGACCTTCCCTCTTATCCTGTGGCAGTTTACTTTGCCTAAGAGCCTTTGGTGAGGGCCTTGTCAAAGGCTTTATGAAAATCTAAATACAGTATATCCACTGGATCTCTCTTGTCCACATGCTTGTTGACCCCCTCAAAGAATTCTAGTAGATTGGTGAGGCATGATTCCCCTTTACAAAAACCATGTTGAATCTTCCCCAACAAATTATGTTAATCTGTGTGTCTGACAATTTTGTTCTTTACTATAGTTTCAACCAATTTGCCCAGTACTGAAGTTAGGCTTACTGGCTTGTAATTGCCGGGATCGCCCCTTTTAAAAACTGGCGTCACATGAGCTATCCTCCCGTCATTTGGTAAAGAAGCTGATTTAAATGAGAGGTTACAGACTACAGTTAATAGTCCTGCAATTTCACATTTGAGTTCCTTCAGAACTCTTGGGTGATACCATCTGGTCCTGGTAACTTATTACTGGTTAATTTATCAATTTGTTCCAAAACCTCCTCTAATGACACCTCAGTCTGGGACAGTTCCTCAGATTTGTCACCTAAAAAGAATGGCTCAGGTTTGGGAATCTCCCTCACCTCCTCAGCTGAGAAGACCGATGCAAGGAATTCATTTAGTTTCTCCTCAATGGCCTTGTGCTTGAGTGCTCCCTTTAGCATCTCAATCTTCCAGTAGCCCCACTGGTTGTTCAGCAGCTTCCTGCTTCTGATGTACTTACAAAATTTTTTGCCATTTCTTTTTGAGTCTTTGGCTAGCTCTTCTTCAAATTCTTTTTGGCCTTCCTAATTATATTTTTACATTTCATTTTTCAGAATTTATGCTCCTTTCTATTTTCCTCACTAGGATTTAACTTCTACTTTTTAAAGGATGCCTTTTTGCCACTCACTGCTTCTTTTACTTTGTTGTTCAGCCACGGTGACACTTTTTTGGTTCTCGTACTATGTTTTTTAATGTGGGTATACATTTAAGTTGATCCTCTATTATGGTGTCTTGAAAAAGTTTCCATGCAGCTTGCAGGGATTTCACTTTTGGCACTGTACCTTTTAATTTCTGGGGCTCCCTTCTGGCCCCGCATGTGGGGTCCTGGCTGCTGCTCATATCTGGGGGTCCTTGCTCCAAGCCCCACACCCCAGGCTCTGCTGGTTCTGCACGAGGGGTACCAGCTGCCACCCACACCCAGGGCTCTGCTCCCGGCCCCACATGCAGGCTCCCGGCCCCACACATGGGGCTCCACCCCACAGCCTCAGCCCCCTCACCCCTGTCCAGGTCCCCACTTCCTGCAGACACAGCCCTGTTCCCGGCCCCAGCCCGGGGTGAGAGGGGGGGCATGGACAGGAATAAGGGAGCTGGCTTTCAGCCCCCCACTAGTAAAAGTGTTCCACCGTCACTGGGGAAACTCGGGCCCAGGGAGAAGCTTCTTGGGTTGTGCTGTCCCTGCAGCCAGCAGAGCGTACACCTGAGTTGTAGCATGCAGTCCTTTGTCCCACAAGGAAACTCCGGTATTAAGTGTGTTTCTTTCCTTGTCACTTTCTGTCTAAGGCAGGATTTGATATTTAAAACTAGGTGTCCCTGCTACATACAGAACAAGCACTATTACTCCAGCACTACACGCTACAGAACCGCACTGAGGCCGGTAACAAGAGACTTCTGTGTAACGAAGGCAAGTGACTCATCTGGCAATATTCCTCCCAACTGACAGGGATCAACAGGTAGCAAATCCCCCATGACCTCCAAAAGCCTCTCTAGGTGCTGTGGGGTAACCAGCCACAGATATCCCAGCACTAAGGCTGGGATCATATTCAGGAGATAGAGACGTGCACTCAGACTGACCTGTAACAATAAACGACAAGCCAGCTGACAGCCAGCATACCCACAGCACCCAGTAACAAACTGGGCATTACACAACTGTAAGTAGATGCTGGAGTGCCTCCGAAATGACTTGGATGAGCTGTTTATTCGTAGCAATGCCATGCTGGGGCTCACAGCTTCAGAACCAAAACTCTGCACAAACCATAAATCCCGTCCCTTGGGCTGCAGGCCCCAGCTCTTCTTGTCAGGTTCCTCCCCCCCATGGACTGGCAGCTCCTCCCACCCTTCATGCACCAACTGATCCAGCTGCTCACAGAGACCAGGCCTTGGTCCCTTTATCTTACAGCCCCTGATGACACCCTAGGCTGAAGGGGTTCAACAGCAGCGTAATGAGAAGTAGCCAATGGAATGATTTTTACTTTTCCCTTAGAAATAACCAAAGAATAAAGTGCAGTGAATGAAAGGAATAAGGAATTCTCGGATCACCTTGGGTGACTACACTTCCCCTTGGAGAATTTCACTAGACAGAATAAATGATTCAGAGTAAATAATTTATTTGACAAATTTAGTCTCTCTCTCTTCATGGAATCTCTGTTCACATTACGATGTCCTGGAATTTAATCTCTCTGATGAATATTTTCCATTTTTTGCTTTATGGTCATAAATATTCAAATTTTGTTCTGTGTACTTAGCTGTGATTGGTCAGAGAAGTCACGGTATCATCTCCGTCTCGATTCCAAGTGCCTCTTGCACAAGCTCTTGTGCATTATTCACTCTGCTCCAGCTGTTTAGCTGCTCGGAGGAACCATCCCATCAGCCTTCGCCCTCCTGGGATTCCCTGTACTTCAGATAATGGTCACACAGGGAAGTGTGAATGCAGCAGAACTGGCACCATGCTTGTTCTGGGCCACTGCATGTCACCCTTTCCACACCTAAGTCGCCCTCTCATGCCTGGCCTGGGGCGTATTTATCCCCATCTCGGCAGGTTGCAATCTTCCCTGCTCCACTCTCTGTTGTGGTGCGACCAGCAGCTCTGATCAGGGGACTAGCCGTGCGCCAGGCCCCTCTCCTCTGCTGAGGTCAGACCGCCGGCTCTCTTCACCCTTCCTGACTGGAAACACGGCAGTGGCTCCCGAGCACGCGGTGCTCCAGTTACACTTTGGAGCCATGGAGCTGCCAACACAAGCCCTGTGTGTTAAAGGAGTCCCAAGGCATCGCTCTTCTTCAGTAACTCACTGCCAGGCTCTTACAGCTCTTGGCCTCACATCCCCACACGCATCCTGCTCCTGCCATCTGGCTCCTCTGTGCTGGCTGGCGAGGGAGTTGTCTGTGGCACTTTCGTTCAGCACATTCATAACAGAAGCTCTGTCTGGGTACACGAATGCAGGCCTGGCACTAGATGGCACTCTGCTACGTTCTTCCTCCGAACCTAAACTGTACTGCCTTCAACAACGTACAGCCCCTCCCAGGGCCGGCCGTATCCTCCCCTCACTGCACGGTGCATGCCAGGCAAATGCCCCTTCCTTGCTGTTCCTCCTCAAAGGGAAGGATTTGGCCCGGCATGCCTGGTCCCTCCATTCTCTCAACCCTTGCTGTCAACAGCCAGCCACGCTCCCCGAACTGAGCTCCATGCTGGGACTCAACGCAAGTCACAAGGGCTGTCCTGGGCCGACAGCTGTGGTGAGGTCTGAGTACATGGTGCGCGGAGCTGGCGAGGCCCAGGAAAGGCCCCCGCTACGACAGAGTTCCTACGACGAAGCAGACTCAGGAGTGTCCGTTCTGGGTCCCTCCATCCTCTTCACACAGGCTCTGGCAGGTGCCAGATTTCCACCAGAACCAGCAGCGCATGTAGCTGTCTGAGGCATCGCAGATGGGGAGCTGACCGAGCTCCGTCGTCTTAGCAGCATTCCCGGGAGCAGCTTCCAGACTCACTCACTCCACACAACTATTCTACCACTCGCTGAGCAATGCCGGAGAAGCGAGTGGCATTTCTGCTCATCTTCAGTCCAGCCCTGCCCCTCGCCGCTGCCACACCTGACACATTCCCCTCCAGCACCAGTCATTATCCATAGGTGCTGCCTTACTAGCCAGCATCTCTCTGATGCACTAGGCACTGACACTGTCATAAATACAAACTCTTGCCACAGTCCATAGAGCCTCTTCCCTCCCCACACGCCATGGGGCAGGGAAGGAAGGGGAGGCTATGTAGCCTTGCAGGGTGTCCTCAAGGTCAACAAATCTGGGCTCTTCTGGGGCCCAGTCCCAAAGTTGAGGCTCTCTCCCAGAGAATGCCCTGGCTCCAGCCTCTTTCAGTCAAGGCAACAGACTTTAGACTCAAGTGTCCTCCTAACAGCGCTGTGAGGTGTAGTGGGAATCTCTCAGGGCAGCCTGTGCCAATGTGGGCCTTTCCCCAGTACCTGTGGGTATCGTGCTGGGTGACAAGTCTGCCCTGGGACTCTCTGGGCCTAGCCCAGTCATAATCCACTCCTTAGCAAAGGCCCCGCTCCCTCAGTTCTCTAGCAACAGGCTCAGCTCCTCAGATGTAGGATAATCCCTCAACAGTAGGCCCTGCACGGCTCTTGTCACTCCAAAGGGCAGGCCAGACGGGAAAGAACTCGCACTGGGGTAGATCATCACTGGCTATGAAGGCTGCCAGGCCTGGCAGACTCATCAGCACATTCGCCAGGTGATCTTGATGAAGGAGACCAAACGTTTCAGAGTGTTTTGCCCACGACCAGGATGGCAAATGTATTGGTGGCACTGGCTGCCTTTCATGCAGAGAGTTGAATTTATGGGGCAGGTTCTCAGCCTGTGTTGTTTAGCAGGCTTGCTAGTGAGAAGTGGGCTCTCTCTAGAACACTGCTGCATTTCCTGAGCCAACTGCAGCAACTTCTTAATCTCGAATGTTGGCACCACAATGTCCTTCCCTTGTACAATACCATCCTGAGCAGACAGCTCATTAGTGACTGTGCAGAAAGGCTGTGTTTATCTGGGCTGCCATTTGGCCACCTTCCAGTTCATGCAGTCTGGCAGAGTTCACCGAAGAGAAGGTCCTGCTGAGAAGTGCTTTACAGTTTCTTGATCGTTAAAGCTTCCGAGCTAATATGCATGTACAACAGCTAATGGTTTGCTCATCCCATTTGGTCAGGGCCATCGCTACAGGCTAAGACACAATGAAGCGTTAGCTGGCCTATTTTTCTAGATATGTTTAATAAAATCCTAAGCCTGATGTCTTCATTCCAGGTACTGAAATGTATATAGCAAAAGAGATTTACCAGACTGACAATATGGGAATTAGCCACCAGAAAAAAGATACATTCCAAGAGACACAGTGAAAATATGAAATGCTCTAAAACTCAAAGAAGCCGCGAGGTTTATTCCCATTCCATTAGGGAATTATCAGTCAGGAAGGAAATGGCATATGCCACTGTTTTTTCCATCTGTCTTGTTATGTTTGTAGCGGAAGAGCTCCCAAGCCAGCAGGTCTGCCATCGGTCACAGCAAGAGTTGCTGCATCTAGTTCTAAGATATTAAATGCAAAAAAGCTAAAGTAACGTCAGGCTAAAGCTGAGATCTTAATACACACAGAAGTTAGAAAATCCAGAATTAAGGTGCCCTCTGTAACAATAGTTGTGCCTTTCCACATGCAATCAGATCCCCCCTCGCTAGACAATGGGAGAGACGATTGGATTTGGTAGCTAACACACCACTACAGTAGAGGAGAACTGCACTTGGAAGTAAGTTGAATTGTTCGTTCTTTTATTCTTGCATCTTGGTGCATACCTGTAGACGTGTGTGCGTCTCATATGGCGTCAGAGCATTCATGTTATAGCAGCACAGAATTAAAGACCCTCTTGCAGCATATGCACACACACGGAGGCAGGTGCGGAGTTACTCTAGGAACCTCAGCTCTGAACTCCCCGGTTCTTATGCAAAGCCTCACCATTATACCTGGGAGGTCAGTTTTGACATCGAATTTCCGATTTTTTAAGCTGGAATGAAGGCTCCCAAGGCAGGGGCTTTGCTTTCTTGTGGTCCAGAGAATGCACAGGGCACAGTTATTAGTTTCTAGAGCATTCCCCAGCTGGGTGACGTGGTGTTTCCTTAGAATTCCTTGGCAGGGTTCCTAGGGCAGCGTACTCCTGCGTGCAGAGGATGGGCCTGGGACAGGAGGTCCCTGCCTGGCCCCAAAGAACCAGAGCAGGAGTTTGTTCTGGGAGCTGCGTTCACCTTCCGGAACAGAGCCACACATGCTGCGTGTCACACCCTCAGCTGGGATTCAGGGCTGGGCAGAACAGCCCAAGACTGTACCGCCCAGAGGATGGTCTAATTTCAGGGAAGATGGGGATGTTTGGAAGAGACAGGCTGCACATCAGATTTTAAATTGCATGCTCCTCTGTGTAGGGACCAGAGGGGTCTTTCTTGTGTTAGCATGCTGACCATGGGTGGCAGGTGGACCCCTCCTGAGCCCCCTCACTGCCTCTCCCACTGCCGGAGAAGCCCCAGACTGGCTGGAACCCCGACACGCACACTTCATCCCCAGAGGAGTCCTGGGCCGGCCCCAGCTGGCCGACCACCCAAGCAGCCCCAGCCCAGCGTCCCGCAGCAAGGGCCATCTCAGGTGGGATATAATCAGTGCGTGCAGAGTCTGGTGGGCTGGACTTTAGTACCTTTTGCACCTGTATGTTCTGTTTTCCAGGCCACTTAGGAAGTGGGTCTCTTCTGGGCTACACTTAACTTGCAAGTACCATATTTCAGCATCCTCAGCCACACAGGAGCATTCCTGAGAAATACTGAGCATCGCACATCCTCCACAGAGACGCCTGCCTCGCGTCAGCGCACACAACACCTACTGAGGCTTTGATGTTAGCAAATGGCAAATGCTCAGAGTCCTGCACACTGTGTCACAGATTTGTATAACTTCTTCCTAAGCAGCAAGGAAACGTGTTCCAGAGCGAGCTAATTCCGGCACATCCTCCTTGGGTAGGTTTGATGTTATGGAACAGTGGATCCGTGGAATTAATTAACATACAGTGTTCAGTTACTCAGCGAATCTCCATATTTTATTTCCCTGAGGAGGGAAATTTCCTTAAGGTTCTGCTAGGAGACAGGCTGCAGCCGTGGCTCCAGTCCTGAGGCAGGTGAGCCCACATCCCAGCCAGGAGGGCGTCACTGCTCCATCCCCCATGCCACAGCCAGGCTGTCAAGGGTCCACTGAAGTCTCCCTCTTGGGAGCACTAGATCCTTCTAAGGAACCCAGAGAGCGCTGCCTCAGCTTGGCTCTCTGCTGCAGGACAACTTTCTCCGGGCTCAATCGCGCTGGCCATGGCAAACATGAGCAATGGGCGTGTCCAGCTTGGGAGAGAATCCTCACCTCCTTTTCCAAAGCCCTTGTGGCTTCTGCCGTGTGCCCAGGACAGCGGTAACGCTGAAGTCAGGGCGCTGCTTGGGCGGGCAGTGGTTCTCTGCCACCTGCCCACCAGGCCCAATGCACCTTCCCTGCCAGTGCAGGGCAGAATGGTAACAGGCCTCCTGTGAGAGCATCTGTCTCCTCCCCCCGTGCCCAAAAGCACCCCCAAGCAGGACCAGCCCAGCTCTGCTGCCGGGAGGGCATGCTGCAGCCCAGGAGGAAGGGGCTAGGAGAAAGACACACACACATTTTGTGATTTGGTATCTTTTCTTTTTGGCACAAAATCTTCCAGTAGATGATTACATGAAAGATGAGTCACCACAATACAATAGCAAAGTGACATCCTTGACTTACTAGCAGGGAAGAGAGAATGTGACCAGCATTAAGCCTTGTTTCTATGTCTCCATTGTACAGTGTCTGGAGGGGAGTCTAACGAGGGCTTTCAGGCCTGGCTGGGATTGTCTCTGAACATCAGAAACCGAACTCCGTCCCCACGAGAAGACTGATGAGCGATGCTCCATATTAGGAGCGTGGATGAACATGTTCATGCTGTAGCTCTCAGCTCTGTGCAGCGCGGGCTCACGATGCAGGCACCTGCTAGCGCCCCCGCAGTTCGGGGTGCAGTCTAAAATGGAGCCCCAGTTCTGCTATGTGTTCCCGAAGAACAGATGACCAGTCAATGTGAAATTTCACAGAGGGATAGTGTTTATGCCCATTGAATTTTCTATGGCGTTTCTGTCTGGTCTCTTCATACATTTTTAATAATCTGCCTTTAAATTTGGGCTCTGGTTGCAGTGTTTCCTTGGCCATCACCTGTTATTGTTGACTGATAGCTGCTACAGACCTTGCCCTCCACCCAAAGCTGGCAGGATGCCCCTTCGGAGAACAGGTGCACCGGCAGGGCTGGCTTTGGGGCCATGTTTCACTGTTACTCACATTTGAACTGTGCTCACACTGATTGACTGGGGGCGGGGGGAGCACATTCAGATTTGATTGGATGATGGAGGGAAAGGGAGAGGGCACACTCAAAGCCTGATTGGTTGATGGGGGGCAAGGGCACACAGAGGCCTCTGTCTGGCACTACACTGTTCTGACAGGATCTCGCCTGTACCATGTCCCACAGCTGATGGACAGTGGCCTCCTGCAGCCCTTCATGCTCACCTGAGCCCTACCTTCAGTTCCGCTCTAAATACCCTGGGGCAGTAATGCACAATACCCCATTGTGACGGAGTTATGGTTTCTTCACATACAACATACCTGGCACTCAACCCTCACTCTGCCCTCTAGGGTGCCAGCCATCCACCACTCCCTTTAAACACACGCTGCACCAAGCCCTTTAGCAATCTACCTTCCCCCAGCACAACGACTGCCCCACACACCTGCTACTGTCGAGGATGTGGGGTAAGCATTGGGGGCAGAGTTAAGGTTGTGGTGTACACTAATTATGCGTGCTATGGGTGAAGGAACAGAGGGTACATGTTGGTAAGTGACCTAACTTTCCATTACCTTGTTTTTGTGTCAGACATGCAGCTAGTGTGCAGCCACTCTACCTGCATCACAAAACCACACCTTTGTGCACGAATACACACACACACAGTATACACACTTCAAAACCAGCAGCTGTAAAGCAACCACAAGCTACACCAGGAGACAGCTGGGGATTTACAATCGTGATGCTAATGGGCATGTTTTGGAGCTAGGCATCCCCTTTACTGTATCTGGTCACAGCCGTCAGTTTCAGTGAATAAAATCTCCTCTTCTTTTTAAATGATGCCACAAACATTTACCTGTCAGAAAGGATTTCTGTGATCTGGGGCTCCACATTTTCCAGCGGTAAAAGTCAGTCTCCCCTGCTCCCCACACGTGACCGGATAGTCTCATCAGAGGCAGTTTGTACAGAGAGAAAAATACAATTGCTCCCCCATCGCCCTCCTCCCCCACCCCCCAGTTTGACCTGGGGATGTTTTCGATACTGCAGACCCACAGCACTGGGAAGAAGGGGGAGGGGGCACAGGGAGGAGATATTTGCCACATTCCCCTTAGAGCAGCTCTGAGCACAAAGCCCACTGATCAGCTAGACACCGTGGCTCCCGGGGCGACCACACGCAGAGGGCTGCCTAATGTCACACACCCTGGATTCCCCGCACAGCAGCGCTCCCCGGGCTTGGGGACAGAAATGCTGCTGTGTGCTCTATGCACAGCCTGGCATCAGCTCCCGAGTCCTCGAGGGCCGGACTCGTATTCAAATGGCAGACGCACCTGGGACCACGTGGCCAAGGAGCGTCACTGCATCGACAGCCAATGATGTCAGTAACACGCTGTCGCTGCAGTGTGAGGAGACAAGACACACACGCACACCCAAGTGGGCGTCATCTAGCCAGGCCATTCTGCCCTTAATTTAAAGCAACCGCATTAAAACCCACAAGAAAGAACTGGGTGTGGTTAGCCTGGAGAAGAGAAGACTGAGGGGGAACAGTAGAACAGTTCTCAAGTACAGAAAAGGTTGTTATGAGGAGGGGGAGGTAAATGGTTCTCGTTAACCTCGTAGGGGCTATATGGCCTCTCCAGGTCCCTCCAGTCCCACGGTTCTCTAGGGATGTTTTAGTACTGTAGCAGTGGGGGCTCACCGTGCCTTGTGACAGGGTGTTAACATGTTTAAGGCGGGGTGATCAGGGCTAGGAGATAAAGACCAGCCTCTGAGGATCTGTCTACACAGCACGCAGATGCCCGCGGCTGGCCCAGTCTGGAGCCTGAGCTCTGGGACCTTCCCACCCCACAGGGTCCTGGCGTCTGGCCTCCAGCCCAAGCCCAGAAATCTACCCTGCAATGAAAAGTAGCCCCGCAGCCCGAGTTGGCTGGCATGGGCCCGCCATGGGCATCTAGCTGCTGTGTAGACACACCCTGAGTGGCAATCCAGTCTGTTGGCCTGATGTGACATCCTGGCCCTTAGCAGAACCAGAGCCTGGCAGTGGGAAGTGTCCCTCCCAAAGCAGAGGAGGGGCCGGGGGAATGCACCGCTCCCTTTCATGGCTGAGACACAACACAGCATGAGGTGCCAACCTCCAGGGGAGGGGGGACGGGATCAGTCGTTCCATGGCTGCTTGGGGGTTCTTCGGCTACCACATAAAGATCTAACAAGAGCCATGGCTGGAAGTGGGAGACATACATTCAGACTAGAAATAAGGGGCAGTTTTTTAACAGGGAGGTTAATTAACCGCTGGACTAACTGGCCGCGGGCTGTCATGGATTCTCCAGCACTGACTTTTTAAATCAAGCCTGGATGTTTTTTCTACAGACCGTCTCTGTCCAAACAGGAATTCGCTCAGGGAAGACCTGTGGCCTGTGTAGTGCAGGCGGCCAGACGGTCCCGGGGGTCCCTTCTGGCCGTGTGATCTCTGAGTGAACCTGCATTGTGGAAAAGGCCAGCACACAGCGCAGTGTTCGGCTGCTCTAGAAATGTTTCTACGGGAGATTTGGGGCTTGCCTCTGGGGCTGGGAGCATGCACTGCAGCTGTCCCCTCTGGCAGAGTGGTTGGAAGGTTCTGGCTATAGGCTGACAAGCCACAGAAACTAACAGCAAGAGGCCTTGCTCGGAGCCGCTCTGAGCACAAAGAGAAGCAGCATGCAGCACAGCGCCCGGCAGGGTTTGTACCCACTGGCTCCAGGGATGTGCCTACCCACAGCTGGCCGGTGCCAGAGCTGTGACTCGGGCTGCGGGGCTGTTTCACGGTGGTGTAGACGTTTGAGCTCAGGCTGGCGCCCAGGCTCTAGGACCCTGCGAAGTGGGAGGTCCCAGAGCCCAGATGTCCACACAGCAGTTTTCAGCTCCCAGCCCAAGCCCTGGAGCCTGAATCAGCTAACCCAGGCCAGCCGCAGGGGTTTTATCTCTGTGCACACGTACCCTTAGAGCACAAAGGAGGGCAAGAGCCCAGAGCAAGGAGTCCCACTGTCCTTGCACAAAATGACTTTTGGTAACGACTTCCCAATATCAGGGAAGGTGGGGCTCCGGGTTCTGCCGTGCCCAGTTAAAACAGGCTAGTGCTGGGGGGAGGGGCGGGGGGCAAGCACTGCATTCTAGCTTTTTCCACTTCACCAGCATGTTCTAACCTTGATGATGCGGGTTTAACTAGAGTAGGAAATGCAAATGTTGCATCAGCACCACAATTCGGTCATCCAGCAGAGAGACTGAAGGGTGGGAGGCTTCCCAGAAGGGTCAGAAAGGGAGCAGGCGCAGTTCTAGACAGTGAACAAACAGAATAAAACCCTCCCCTATTAGCAAGCTGCATGGGCCTGTCTCTACGGGAGCTGGCGAGATTGCCCTGCACAGAGTGAACTCCTGGTCAGGAGCACAGAAGTAACTCAGAGGGAAGGCACTGGGGTTATGCGAAATGACTAGACCAGGAGGGGGCCTCCGCTGCTTCTGCATGATTAGCCTGCCCCAGCACTCAAGGCAGCCCTTCCACTGATTTCAATGGGCCTTGGATATACTGCAAGCGGAGAGTCAGGAGAGCGATTCTCCCCCAGTCTGTAACCGAGCCGGGACTCAGCATCCGCACCACATGCGTGGATGAGTGGCCTGGACCGGACAGAGTCAGAAGCGAGAAATGGCCCAAACCAGCCAAGCGTTCACATTGCTGCTGACACTAGCTCTCTAGCAAGCCCTGGAGTTACAAAAGCTGCCCCCACCCGGTCAATGCAGCGAGTCACTTGAAAGCGTTGACTGGAGCAGGAATGTGCGCCTACCTTTCAATCAAGGTGACCCGGACACGTCATGCCAGTGATCCCCCGGGGACATGGTTTGCTTTGTAAATCCTCCCTGTGCACCTGAGGAGCAGTACAGGCTGTCTCGCTGTCCAGTCCTGGCGCTAGAGTCCTGCCAGGGGACATGGCTACAAAGCCTGCTCTCCCGTCTCAGCGGGTTCCTGCTTTGCCATACGGGCCCCGGGCCAGCTGCAGTCGAGAGGTGCCCAAGGCACAGAACAGCAGTGGGGTGTTCTCTGGACCAGGCTCAGACAGTGACAGTCCCAGGGGGTGTTTGTGGTCAGGCATGGACAGCAGGTTACATCAGGAGAATTCTTCACGGGTGTCTTTCTTTAGGCAGCATAATTTGCCCTAATGGAACCAATGTATAATGTAAGTACAATACAGCTAAGCAGTAATTGCTCTGATGGCTGTGCCCCCTTCAGTTCAAGTATTCCTCAGTTCATGGCTTACTGCACAGTGCTGAGACAGGTACTTTCTACAAAGCACTACATACGAAAATCAAATGTAGCCGCAGATGTTTACAACTGCTATAGCCCTGTGACACGCATGATTCGCCGTGCACACACCCCACCCCCTCGCGCCGGCCAGACCCATTCCTGCCACTGATCAGTGTGTGAATTCTCACACACAGTCCTGGAGCTAAACCACCACTGCCCGCGGTGCCTATGATAGGGTGACCAGACAGCAAGTGTGAAAAATCGGGAAAGGAGGTGGGGGGTAATTGGCACCTATATAAGAACAAGCCCCAAATATCAGGACTGTCCCTATAAAATCAGGACATCTGGTCACCCTAGCTTGTGAGGAAGCAGCCGCCAGGCGTCTACACTTACTCCAAACTGGGACTTGAAAGGAACATAGCAGGGGAGGTTTCTTATCCCCACGTGCTCATCACCCAGAAACAGTGATACGACTCCCTGCCAGAAGGTCAATGCAGAGGCAGACACAGGTGGATTTGGCCAAGACGAAACCAAACCAAACCAAAGCACACAAACAGTTGTCCGGGGTGAAGGTGGCTGGAGAGCCTGCTTTGCCAGACAGACACTAGCAAGGATATTCTAGGTTCTGGGGGGGAAATTCAGCTCTGTGCAGAGAGGCAGGAGGCCCCTGTATCCTGGGACTTAAGTGGACCAAAGAACTTGGACTGGCCTTCTGCACAGAGGTGAATTTCACCCTCCCAGAGCAATTCCCTTGTGCAGGGAGCCCTGGACAGTATTTGGTCCTGCCATGAGGGCAGGGGATGGACTCGATGACCTCTCGAGGTCCCTTCCAGTCCTAGAATCTATGAATCTATGAATCACCAATGCACTCTCAACAGCTTACCACATGGTAGCAAACATCCATTCACTCTCACGCGATAGCAACAGATTCATCAACTGATTCATGCCATCTGCTTCAGATGCAAAATTCCCTTGGGGACAGCTTTCCTTCTGTGGAGATTCCCTTTGGGGAGGGCTTTCCTTCCGGGGAGTGACAAGGCGCCATGCTCTGGAGGGGAGAGGACCCAGTGTACAGACTGGGTTAATGTCGACAGGAACACTCTGGTTTAGGCATCTGCAGTTTCATCAAGGCTTTATTAAAAATTTAAATCACAAATTCCAACATTCACCAGGGAAGAGTTGCTTTCCTACCAATTACAGTTAATAGAAGAAAATTAATGTACCAATTAATATGGCTGCTTTTAAAACTCAGTCTAATATGTTAAATACTGTTCCTGCCTCTATAAATGCAGCGAAATTACACAGTGATCAGGATAGGAGCTAATAAAGTTTTGCTTCTCTGTACTTAAACTACGTGGCATCACTGACTTAAGGCACAGGAAAAAGGAGATTATTTAACATGTTAAGGTTTGTAAGACTCATAAATCATTTCATACATGCCATGTTTGTTGAAAAGGATAGAATACATTCAATTTTACAGTATATTAAACTTCATCTAATTTGAACGTAAGAACAGACCAGCAAAATAAATGACCAATTTCTGAAGCAGAAATTACCATTTGGCTGCTGCCATTATGAAGCTGCTGGTATTTTATCATGTTCTTAGCATAATATTGCTTGTCTATTGATGCATAGTTCTAATGCTAGTCCAAATTAGAAGGCGGTGAAAGAGGAGAGTGCAGAGTTTTTTTTTTAATAGGCATCATTTGTCAGATGTTATTTCAGAGGTCTTTGCACTGATGATAATATGCAGATTAAAGCAGAAGTAAACAGCAAAGGAAAAAAGAAGGAAAAAGCAAAAAGGGAATGAAAATTGTATACTGTTTTGGCTGCAGCAAGTAAGAGGCAGACAGGTGGACGGGACCCCAGTGGGCACAGATCGCAGTAATTAATCTGGTTTGAAGGGTTTCTGCTGAAAACTCTGTGGTCTTCGACAAAGAGGGAATCCTCCTTTGAATTTCAATGCTGAGTGGAGACCATGCACATAGAGACACTCCACTTGGGGAGCAGTGCAAACGTGACTGGCTGTGCCCAGCCCCCTTCACAGAGGTGCCGCACACTCTCCGTGCGCAGAGCCCCCCACCCCCACGGCTCATCAGCCGCAGGAACCACGGATCTGAGTGCAAATAAAAATTGTGTTTAGTTTGCAAACCGAGAGGTAGGTATTGCCGTCCTTTAACGTTTATTGTTCTGCTGAACTTGGGATTCCAGCGGCAATATGTTACGGTAAGAGAAAGCACATCCAGAATGACCATGGAAGCCACGAAACATGGTGGAGGGGTGAGGCTAGCTGGGGGAAATTTCACCCAGAGGGATTATAGGGCATTAGGCCCAGGGAAGCGGGGTACTTAGCAGGGCAGGAGTCCCTCACATGGGGCATTGCCCATCCCAGCAGAGCCGACTGGTGGCTGTTCGACACGGGGGGGGGAGGGAGAGGAGTGCGCCTGGAAGAGGAAGCTGGTAGTCTAATGCAGCTGCCACGCTGGATCACACAGATTAATTTCCTCCTTATATTTACTAAGCTCTCCATCAAATACAACCCTTCTGTGAGTGGCAGCCCATTGCAATGGGGGCTGGAGGCCAGAACAAGTCCTTCGGGTGGACACCCATCCATCTGCACCGCCTTTCCCAACAGCCCAGTACGGAGCCAGCTCATGCCGGTTGGCCATGGGCGCCCGGAACGGGATCTTGCTGCCCATCTCCCTGCTGCGTGCAATGGCTAGTGAGGTGCAGAGCTGGGCATGGCCAGCGGAGGGTGGGTGGGAATCACCAGGCGGCAGTTTCAGGAGAATGGTGGCCAGACACTATCACATGGCACCCAGCCGTACTCCTGTGCCACAGCTATCCCGGGGGAACAGCAGAAGGGGAACACGGAGCCAGGGCCCAACGGGCAGGGAGTGGGGGGCACATGTACATGACCCTGGAGCAGCCTGCCTGGCTGCACGGCTGCAGGGCTCAGGGTGATCTCAGACTGTCAGGGCTTTGGAGCGTAAACCGGCTTTTCCTCTGGGCTTGGAACGCCGGGCCGTCTGCAATGCCAAGTCCCACAGGTTAACAGCAGCCCCCACTGCCTGCAGGAAAGCCGGGAGAGCAGGTTGGTTCACTGCAGGGAGCAGCCCGGTGTCCAGTACAGCACACAGGCCACTCGGTGCAAGCAGGCTGGGCTTTGGCATCGCCATGGGCCTCTGGAACGCTCTGGCCCCTCAGCCTGGGGGGTTTCATCCCTCCGCCTGGCGGCAGAGGGGAGCGCACAGCAGCTGTGTCCCTGCACAGGGAGCAGAGAGGGTCCGGCAGATCAGGTGGCTTTGCCCCCATGAGACCCAGCATTCCTATGGGGTAAATCCCAGGCCCCCATGGAAGGGTGTACAGGGAACTCTCAGGGGAGCCCTGGAATTTCCAGTCCCCTGGAGCCGGGGCAGGAAGAAACAGGGAGTAGCCCCCCTAGGCCATGTGGTAGCCCTTCCTCTAGGAGCCACTCCCCTGGAGTAGGAAGAGTGGATCCAATCACCTGCAGCTCCTCCATGGGCCACCACCTCAGCCATTTGCCTATAACTGCACACAAGCTCGCCCGTCAATCACGCCTCACGACACGGCATGTGCAGCCACTCAGGAGCCTCCGAAGGGTTGGAGTTCGGGTCCCGCTGGGTATAAGTTCAGGTGTTTTCCTGAGCAGTCCAGGTCTCAGGAGCCCACAGCTTTGGGCTGGGGAGACTTGGCTCCTTTTCAGAATGTCCTGCACTTCCGATCCCAGCTGGAAAGGGTGTGGAAGCAGGTTTCCAAAGAGAACTGGAAATAAGGTTGGGTTGGGTTCTGCCAGCAGACAAAGGTTTGCAGGGGGGATCCAGCCCCTTTGCCCATTTCGCCTGTGGAGGCAGCTGCAGTTTGCAAGCTCTTGTCTCTCAGAGTGAGTTTGTCTTCAGGGCAATTCATCAAGTTCTTGTTTGCTGAAAGCAGAAGGGGTTGCCACTGTGAAACCCAATCTGAACCTCTCTCTTCAGCACATGGAAAGGGAACACACCTCTGTTATTGTGCCGGCTTAAACCAAATGAATTGCACACTTCTTAGCTCCCAAAACTGCAAACCTGTGCGCTAGGCTCTAATGTGCTATAACAGATTTCAATTGCTTTCTAACCTTCAGCGCGATGATGTGACATTATACTCTGCTGTCAGCGCTTGCCAGCATGCTCCTACTTTTAGTTCTCCTGTTAAATATGGTCTTTGTTGCGCTTCATTGATCTCTGAGCATATTCTGCTGTTTACAACTTTGATAATCTTTGTGTAATCTTCAGGGGTAATTGAATTCCTACAGACGAAGCTGAATTTTAAACTCCTCACAGATTTAAACATGTTGAAATGCCACGATATGAAAGTCAAACCTGAAGGAAGGGAGAAGCTTGCTCTCAACTTCTTTGCTACAAACTAGGCCAGGAGGTGAGCTAGTGCCAATGAGGAGGGGAAGTCAGGAGACGCAGCTCAGACCTTGGCAGTTATTCGAGGGGATGCAGGAGGGCCTCCTTCAGGCCTTTCTTCCTCAGGCCAGATGAATGGGCTTTTCTTTGAATGAACTAGAAGTGGCCCTGGGGCCTCGAGTGGAGATGTCTCTGCCGGGCTCCTGGAGAGAAGGAACCACTTGCCTCCCCCAGGGAGTGAGATGAGGCAATAGTCAGCCAGCCAGAGGGAAGTCACTGTGGCCCCTTCCTAGGCAGTGCCATGAGGAAGCTGGGATATACCGGGGGGAGGCAGGAGGGAAGCTAAAAGACCAGCAGGGTCCCAAGCTGGTGACAGCGGCGCTGCTTACAAATGGAGCTTTGCATTTCCACACACACAACACCCAGGTCGAGTGACGGACGCTATGCAGCAGTCCAAGAAATGCCTGGTGCCGGAGCTTGGACTGCTTCACTCCAGCTGCTGATTCTGGGGAGGAGGAAGCACCCGCTCATTGGTTCGAGCTGTGTGAGGGAAGATGACAGACATGGCACTGCGCACAGCTGGGGCAAGGAGTCATGGCAGTGTGTCTGCTAATGGCTGCAGCCCCAAGACTGACACTTTCCCGTCTCGGGGTCCCTGGGAGGATACACTCAGACCTGTCCCCCCTGAGGAAAAAAACGCTCATTTCTGCTTCTCGTACTCTCCTGCCTGGAGCCTCTCCTTGGACATCTCCCAGCAGTAGGGTGACCAGACATCCCGATAAAATATTTAGGCATTTGTCCCGCGTCCTGACCGATGTTTGTCCTGATATTTTGCACTCCGGTGTTTTGGGTTTGTTGTTTTTTTTGCTCCGCTGGCAACCCCCCGTGTGTCCCAACATTTTCTTCCTCTCATCTGGTCACCCTACCCAGCAGGGACCCACCCCACACTGGTCACAATCCATTTAAAATGCTCCTGCTGGGATTTTAACTCTGACTCGGACACCTCCTCCCACTGCGCCTGCTCGGAATCGTTACACTGGTGTTTTACCAGAAGCCAGGTGGATTTTTAAGGCCCTTGACGGACTCTTCTTTCAGCTCGGCCCTTTGCTGATGCCTGGAACCAACTCTGAGCCATCAGCTTCCGCCCACCAGGCAGCAGGCTCGCAGCTCCCACCAGCATTTTTAAAGCCAAGTGTAAGATGGTTTGGACCCGCACTGGGTTCTAACAACATACTAAACACGGAGTGGGTGCTTTGGGGGATGGCTGGCTCCGTGGAGTGGGAAAGGAACATCAAGGTTTTCACGCGGTGAGTCACCAGTGCAAATTCAGCCTGGCTTAGCTAGCAGCAGCTGAAATTCATTCCCATCCAGCAGTTGTAGCGTGAGATGAGCTGGCAGCTTACTGGGGGTCTCAGTCCAGTCCTTAGTGGATGGATGCAGATCACCAGGGCCACTGACTGGCTGCTTGTTGGCAGCCCCAGCAGAAGCCAAGGACTGTGATGTGTGTGAAGTCTCTGCTCCCATCCAAGGACGAGACCCATGAGCGGAGGGACACGGGGCAGCTTTCGCTGCTGCCGACAGGGCTTAGCATGTCCTGGGCACGTGGGAACGGACGCTCCCAGCACCATCCGCCTGGCACCTTTCACCAGCACTTATCTCTAAAAAGCCAAATCCGAGCGAGGCGCCAAGCGTTGGTCTGGAGGCACTGTGTGCGGGACTGAGCGAGGGGAATATGCTCTCGCAGCCCAGCTCGGCTGCTAAGGCCTCCCACACACACTGCAGTGTGTGAATTAAAAAGCAGAACTATAATGAGACTTTACTTTAAATTCCATAAAAAGTCAAGCTAATCAGCGACTGAACCTGTAATTGATTCTTTTGCTAGTTCAGTACTTAATGCTACATGTGAAGCAATAGGATTTTACAATTCACTAGCACTTCACTTACAGAGAATTAAGCAATAAAAATCCATTCTGAGCACAAACAGTGAGAGGGGAGCCACGCTCGCTAATAAGCGAATGAGCCAATAAAGTGACTCAACGCTCACATCGATCCTTTGTTTTTCAAAATCTCTCTCTCTGCATGATACGGGGAGATGCCTTAATGGACTCCAGCGGGGTCTGAAAACTCCCCCAAACACAAGAGTCTGACATAGGACGAAGTTAATGGAGTCAGAAATGCCAACAGTAGTGGCTGAATCGAGGTGGGTTGGTGACGAGGTGGGCTCCCCATCATGATGCGGCAGAGCCGTAACTAGGTATTTTTGCGCCTGAGGCAAGAATATAAAATTGCGCCCTCCCCCAGGCCAGCAATTCAGTGGCGGGTCCCTCAGTCCTTCTCGGAGGGAAGGGCTTGCGCCGAATTGCTGCTGAAGAATGAATGAAGCGGCGGTGGTAGAGCCTGTGATTTTAGGGGGTCTAACTCATAGTTTTTGACTGCTTGGGCTGGTAATGTTGCTTCCAAGATGGTCTTTGGTTCCAGTCCAGTTCCAATCCAGAGAGGGACTCACAGGTTAAGAGAGGAGGGAGATGCTGGATATCAGCAGTGGCCACTAGGGATCAGCAGGTGTCCTGTGGGAGTTCAGGTCTGCAGGGCAGGATCAGGAGTGGCAGGTTTGTAGAAATTTTGGTGGTGCCCAGAACCCGCCCCCGCCCAAACTCAATCCCCCCACCCGCCCAAGGCTCTGGGAGGGAGTTTGGATGAGGGAGGAGGTCTGGGGTGCAGGCCTTAGGCTGGGGCAGGAGATTGGGGTGCAGGCTCTGGGAGGGAGTTTGGGGATGGGAGGGGTGCAGAGGGATGGGGTGCCAGGGTGAGGGCTGTGGCTGCAGATGAGGGGTTTGGAGTGTGGGGGGGCTCAGGGCGAGAGTCAGGGTGAGGGCTCTGTCTGGGGCTGGGAATGGCAGGTTTGGGGTGCTGAAGGGGCTCAGGGATGGGGCAGAGGGTTGAGGGTGCGGTGGGGGGATGAAAGCTCTGACTGGGGGTGTGGGCTCTGGGGTGGGGCAGGGCTGTGGATGAGTTTGGGGTGCATGCAGGCTGCTTTGGGACAGGGGCCAGAGAGGAGGACTCCCCACAGCCCTTTCCCTGCTGGCAGCAGCAAGCTCTGGGGGAGGAACCCCCCTTTCCTGCCCCCCCAGCAGCACACTCACCCCCACCACTGTCACTGCATGTGCTCCTAGGGCCCCTCTCAGGTCCAGGAATCTCTCTCGCTTCCCCCATGGTGGGTGCTGGGGGGGGCTGCGTGCGCCTCTTCCCCTGCTGTTGCCCCTGACTGTAGCCTCACTGGGGCTGAGGGATGGGGCTGCCGCCTTGCCCAGCATGGGGCAGGAGCAGTGACTGCGGGCAGGGGGGTCCCCTGTGCTGCTCGAGGGGCCCATTGGAAAAGGGAAGGGTCGGAGGGGGAAGGGCAGGCTCAGAGTCAGTCTGCCCTGGCAGTGGAGATGGGCGGCACTAGGACCCTGCGGCAGCAGTTGCTGCAGGGAGGCAGCATGGTGCTGTTCTGCTCTGGGGCCGGGAAGGGGGGGGAAGCAAGTCAGGGTCAGGGGGGGCGTGGGGGGGGGGGGGGGGGGGGGGCGGGGGGGAGATCACTCCGGTTATAAATATCTCTGTGCCTGCCAGCCGCTTTTTTTTTCTCCACCACTTTTTGCGCCCCCCCACCCCCCCGGCTTTGTGCGCCCGAGGCAAGTGCTTCACTCGTCTCGCCCTTGTTACGGGCTGCGATGCGGGGCAGGGTCAAAGCCAAGGGTCCTGGCACTGCCACGCTCAGGAGTGTGCAGTTAGCACAGGGAAGTCCCTGGTATGTGCAGTGAGATCTGCAGAGCCCTGGGGGCCAGTGCGTGGTGCCAGCTAGCGTGAGCATCGGGGCGGGAGGATCAGGAAGCCAGAGAAACATCAGCCCTTTCCCAAAGGTGGGTGCCCCATAATGCCAGAGGCAGGGCTGATGGTAGAGTCCACATATCAGAGTCCGGGAGCCAACCCGCCCGTTCTGCTATCGGCCACATGTCCCCGTCACCAGGCCGAGGGCGCGAAACGTTGTTTTGAGCTGGTAAAAACAGGTCAGTTCTGTGGAAAATTTCAAAAATATTGTTTGTTTCAGTCATGGGCAAGGTGCATGAAATTTGGGGCTGGGGGGAAATATTTTTTTGAAAACCATTTTTGGTAAAAAAAAAAAAAAAATCCAGATTTATCAAAAAAATGGAAAATGTTAATCAAAACTAGAATTTTCCACGATATTTTGTAAAAAAAAAAAAATGTTTTTTTGACCAGAAGCTCTGCTAGTGGTTCTCAGCCCAAACCCCATCCACAATCCCCAGCTCCACCCACAGTCCCAGAGAAACCAGAAGCTGCAGCTGATCGACCAGCACTGAAATAGTTACGGTACTGATATTTATATGGCCATCATTAGGGTTCAGAGTACTGCTCTCCTCCTGTCACTCCCACGCTCACGCGCTGCCACCAGTTGGTCCCCAGAGGAGAGGGCCTTTGCACCATCGTCAGCTCTTCTCAGGGCAGCTGGTGAACAAACACTTCTCCACACCCACAGCTGTCCCTGCGACTGCCATCATTCTCTCTCGCTTAGCCCTTTGTAACAACTGGAGGGCCAGACTTCTAACTGCTTCGCTTTGCAGCCCAGACTGGACTCGGCCACTTGGCTGATTCCCCATCTCTGTCCCACCAGCGCAGGAGTTGGGAGTGAGAGCACAGAGCAGCCTCACAGCTCACAATTGATAAACTGCCAGTGCTTTATAGCTCTCTGCGAAGGGTTATTTCTCCTCCAGGAGCATGGCTAACAGGCCTTTGCTTTATTCGAGGGGATGCAGGCGGGAGCCTATTGCCAAAGATTTGATACTAACCCCAAACAAAAGTGGCGTCAGTTTATTTTCCAGACTCCTCTGGGCCTGCTCACGTCACTCAGCAGGTTAGCAAGGCTGTTAGCTGCTCACCAGGGTGCTGGCATCAGTGTGCAGGGATGTCAGACGGGGAGCAGCTGGCAGCCCAGGCTAGTGAACGAGGCTGTGGGGAACAGGAACTCCTCCCTGCTCAGGCACACAGGGGCACTGCTGAGTGTCAGTACACGAAACACGAGAGCCGTCTGATTCCCCCAAGACTCTTGGCTAGCTCGGCCTCCAGACTCCCTGTGTCTCATCTCCCCCGCCTACTTCTCGCATTGTGGAGGCCTGGACCGTGTCCCTCATCTTTCTGACAAACGGACAAGTGGGGCTTGCCCTGGGACTGTCACTTCGCTGGCTAGAATGGGGTGAGGCCTCCCCCCACACACACCAGGCCTCTCCCCAGAGGCCTTATGGTTGCTCTGGAGCTCGCACTGGTTCCAGTCCTAGAGCCTGTGGATGGCAACTATTAGCCAACCCTTATCCGGCCTGGCCCTCAGCATGGGACTGGCCGCTGCGCTCTCCTGCTCAGACCTTGGTAATAACCTCAGGGCTCGTTGTCCTGCTGCTGCTCCTGCTGGACTCTGTCGCTTGGCCGCTTCCCCATCTCACAGAGCCCATCTCAGGGTGAACGAGGCATTGACTCTGCCCTGGCTGAGAACTGGCGCTCACAGAGAGTCATCGTTTAAGGCTCTTCACAAGTCAACACCTAGTTATTTGTGGAGGCAGGGACCTGCGACTTCGTCCCCCTGCCTGGGCACTCAGCATCCTGGGATGTCCGCCCTGCCCTCGGCCAGCTGATCTAACGAGCTGCGCCTCCATCCAGCTCCTTCCAGTGGGACCCAGCACCAGATCCCCACCGCTGCAAATTCCAGCTCCAAGCTGCTTCGT